>NW_025959878.1:69726-117718 GCF_023159225.1 Perognathus longimembris pacificus | reverse complement strand
CCTGAATCCTTATCTTTACAAGGTCGACCTCAGAACTTTGTTCAGTTTGTCTCGGTGACGGATAATGGAAGGAAGGGCAGGCAACTGGTCGACTTCATTTAAATAAACAAATAAAAAATAAGATAAACTCTCAGGAATAGATAAATAATAACAAAAAAATTGTAAAGTGGAGAAAGCGAGAGCGCGCGAATGCACTCAAGCAAACACAAACAGCACAGCACGATGCGTATTTTTTTTAAATTGAAAATAAATCAAAAATAAATCAAAAATAAAAATAAGTGGAAAAGGCGAGAGTGCGCGAGCACACAGGAGCAAAGACAAGCAGCGCAGCTTGATGCGTAGTAAAAAAAATAATAAATAGACAACTGGTCGACCTCATTAGAAATAAAAACCCAAAAGATTAGATAGACAAACAAACAAACACATAAATGTGGAGAGAAGGGCAGTGCGCGCAGGAGCAAAGGTAAACAGCAGACAGACCTGAATCCTTATCTTTACAAGGTCGACCTCAGAACTTTGTTCAGTTTGTCTCGGTGACGGATAATGGAAGGAAGGGCAGGCAACTGGTCGACTTCATTTAAATAAACAAATAAAAAATAAGATAAACTCTCAGGAATAGATAAATAATAACAAAAAAATTGTAAAGTGGAGAAAGCGAGAGCGCGCGAATGCACTCAAGCAAACACAAACAGCACAGCACGATGCGTATTTTTTTTTAAATTGACAAAATAAATCAAAAATAAATCAAAAATAAAAATAAGTGGAAAAGGCGAGAGTGCGCGAGCACACAGGAGCAAAGACAAGCAGCGCAGCTTGATGCGTAGTAAAAAAAATAATAAATAGACAACTGGTCGACCTCATTAGAAATAAAAACCCAAAAGATTAGATAGACAAACAAACAAACACATAAATGTGGAGAGAAGGGCAGTGCGCGCAGGAGCAAAGGTAAACAGCAGACAGACCTGAATCCTTATCTTTACAAGGTCGACCTCAGAACTTTGTTCAGTTTGTCTCGGTGACGGATAATGGAAGGAAGGGCAGGCAACTGGTCGACTTCATTTAAATAAACAAATAAAAAATAAGATAAACTCTCAGGAATAGATAAATAATAACAAAAAAATTGTAAAGTGGAGAAAGCGAGAGCGCGCGAATGCACTCAAGCAAACACAAACAGCACAGCACGATGCGTATTTTTTTTTTAAATTGACAAAATTAATCAAAAATAAATCAAAAATAAAAATAAGTGGAAAAGGCGAGAGTGCGCGAGCACACAGGAGCAAAGACAAGCAGCGCAGCTTGATGCGTAGTAAAAAAAATAATAAATAGACAACTGGTCGACCTCATTAGAAATAAAAACCCAAAAGATTAGATAGACAAACAAACAAACACATAAATGTGGAGAGAAGGGCAGTGCGCGCAGGAGCAAAGGTAAACAGCAGACAGACCTGAATCCTTATCTTTACAAGGTCGACCTCAGAACTTTGTTCAGTTTGTCTCGGTGACGGATAATGGAAGGAAGGGCAGGCAACTGGTCGACTTCATTTAAATAAACAAATAAAAAATAAGATAAACTCTCAGGAATAGATAAATAATAACAAAAAAATTGTAAAGTGGAGAAAGCGAGAGGGCGCGAATGCACTCAAGCAAACACAAACAGCACAGCACGATGCGTATTTTTTTTTAAATTGACAAAATAAATCAAAAATAAATCAAAAATAAAAATAAGTGGAAAAGGCGAGAATGCGCGAGCACACAGGAGCAAAGACAAGCAGCGCAGCTTGATGCGTAGTAAAAAAAATAATAAATAGACAACTGGTCGACCTCATTAGAAATAAAAACCCAAAAGATTAGATAGACAAACAAACAAACACATAAATGTGGAGAGAAGGGCAGTGCGCGCAGGAGCAAAGGTAAACAGCAGACAGACCTGAATCCTTATCTTTACAAGGTCGACCTCAGAACTTTGTTCAGTTTGTCTCGGTGACGGATAATGGAAGGAAGGGCAGGCAACTGGTCGACTTCATTTAAATAAACAAATAAAAAATAAGATAAACTCTCAGGAATAGATAAATAATAACAAAAAAATTGTAAAGTGGAGAAAGCGAGAGCGCGCGAATGCACTCAAGCAAACACAAACAGCACAGCACGATGCGTATTTTTTTTTAAATTGACAAAATAAATCAAAAATAAATCAAAAATAAAAATAAGTGGAAAAGGCGAGAGTGCGCGAGCACACAGGAGCAAAGACAAGCAGCGCAGCTTGATGCGTAGTAAAAAAAATAATAAATAGACAACTGGTCGACCTCATTAGAAATAAAAACCCAAAAGATTAGATAGACAAACAAACAAACACATAAATGTGGAGAGAAGGGCAGTGCGCGCAGGGCAAAGGTAAACAGCAGACAGACCTGAATCCTTATCTTTACAAGGTCGACCTCAGAACTTTGTTCAGTTTGTCTCGGTGACGGATAATGGAAGGAAGGGCAGGCAACTGGTCGACTTCATTTAAATAAACAAAAAAAAATAAGATAAACTCTCAGGAATAGATAAATAATAACAAAAAAATTGTAAAGTGGAGAAAGCGAGAGCGCGCGAATGCACTCAAGCAAACACAAACAGCACAGCACGATGCGTATTTTTTTTAAATTGACAAAATAAATCAAAAATAAATCAAAAATAAAAATAAGTGGAAAAGGCGAGAGTGCGCGAGCACACAGGAGCAAAGACAAGCAGCGCAGCTTGATGCGTAGTAAAAAAAATAATAAATAGACAACTGGTCGACCTCATTAGAAATAAAAACCCAAAAGATTAGATAGACAAACAAACAAACACATAAATGTGGAGAGAAGGGCAGTGCGCGCAGGAGCAAAGGTAAACAGCAGACAGACCTGAATCCTTATCTTTACAAGGTCGACCTCAGAACTTTGTTCAGTTTGTCTCGGTGACGGATAATGGAAGGAAGGGCAGGCAACTGGTCGACTTCATTTAAATAAACAAATAAAAAATAAGATAAACTCTCAGGAATAGATAAATAATAACAAAAAAATTGTAAAGTGGAGAAAGCGAGAGCGCGCGAATGCACTCAAGCAAACACAAACAGCACAGCACGATGCGTATTTTTTTTTAAATTGACAAAATAAATCAAAAATAAATCAAAAATAAAAATAAGTGGAAAAGGCGAGAGTGCGCGAGCACACAGGAGCAAAGACAAGCAGCGCAGCTTGATGCGTAGTAAAAAAAATAATAAATAGACAACTGGTCGACCTCATTAGAAATAAAAACCCAAAAGATTAGATAGACAAACAAACAAACACATAAATGTGGAGAGAAGGGCAGTGCGCGCAGGAGCAAAGGTAAACAGCAGACAGACCTGAATCCTTATCTTTACAAGGTCGACCTCAGAACTTTGTTCAGTTTGTCTCGGTGACGGATAATGGAAGGAAGGGCAGGCAACTGGTCGACTTCATTTAAATAAACAAATAAAAAATAAGATAAACTCTCAGGAATAGATAAATAATAACAAAAAAATTGTAAAGTGGAGAAAGCGAGAGCGCGCGAATGCACTCAAGCAAACACAAACAGCACAGCACGATGCGTATTTTTTTTAAATTGACAAAATAAATCAAAAATAATCAAAAATAAAAATAAGTGGAAAAGGCGAGAATGCGCGAGCACACAGGAGCAAAGACAAGCAGCGCAGCTTGATGCGTAGTAAAAAAAATAATAAATAGACAACTGGTCGACCTCATTAGAAATAAAAACCCAAAAGATTAGATAGACAAACAAACAAACACATAAATGTGGAGAGAAGGGCAGTGCGCGCAGGAGCAAAGGTAAACAGCAGACAGACCTGAATCCTTATCTTTACAAGGTCGACCTCAGAACTTTGTTCAGTTTGTCTCGGTGACGGATAATGGAAGGAAGGGCAGGCAACTGGTCGACTTCATTTAAATAAACAAATAAAAAATAAGATAAACTCTCAGGAATAGATAAATAATAACAAAAAAATTGTAAAGTGGAGAAAGCGAGAGCGCGCGAATGCACTCAAGCAAACACAAACAGCACAGCACGATGCGTATTTTTTTTAAATTGACAAAATAAATCAAAAATAAATCAAAAATAAAAATAAGTGGAAAAGGCGCGAGTGCGCGAGCACACAGGAGCAAAGACAAGCAGCGCAGCTTGATGCGTAGTAAAAAAAATAATAAATAGACAACTGGTCGACCTCATTAGAAATAAAAACCCAAAAGATTAGATAGACAAACAAACAAACACATAAATGTGGAGAGAAGGGCAGTGCGCGCAGGAGCAAAGGTAAACAGCAGACAGACCTGAATCCTTATCTTTACAAGGTCGACCTCAGAACTTTGTTCAGTTTGTCTCGGTGACGGATAATGGAAGGAAGGGCAGGCAACTGGTCGATTTCATTTAAATAAACAAATAAAAAATAAGATAAACTCTCAGGAATAGATAAATAATAACAAAAAAATTGTAAAGTGGAGAAAGCGAGAGCGCGCGAATGCACTCAAGCAAACACAAACAGCACAGCACGATGCGTATTTTTTTTAAATTGACAAAATAAATCAAAAATAAATCAAAAATAAAAATAAGTGGAAAAGGCGAGAGTGCGCGAGCACACAGGAGCAAAGACAAGCAGCGCAGCTTGATGCGTAGTAAAAAAAATAATAAATAGACAACTGGTCGACCTCATTAGAAATAAAAACCCAAAAGATTAGATAGACAAACAAACAAACACATAAATGTGGAGAGAAGGGCAGTGCGCGCAGGAGCAAAGGTAAACAGCAGACAGACCTGAATCCTTATCTTTACAAGGTCGACCTCAGAACTTTGTTCAGTTTGTCTCGGTGACGGATAATGGAAGGAAGGGCAGGTAACTGGTCGACTTCATTTAAATAAACAAATAAAAAATAAGATAAACTCTCAGGAATAGATAAATAATAACAAAAAAATTGTAAAGTGGAGAAAGCGAGAGCGCGCGAATGCACTCAAGCAAACACAAACAGCACAGCACGATGCGTATTTTTTTTAAATTGACAAAATAAATCAAAATAAATCAAAAATAAAAATAAGTGGAAAAGGCGAGAGTGCGCGAGCACACAGGAGCAAAGACAAGCAGCGCAGCTTGATGCGTAGTAAAAAAAATAATAAATAGACAACTGGTCGACCTCATTAGAAATAAAAACCCAAAAGATTAGATAGACAAACAAACAAACACATAAATGTGGAGAGAAGGGCAGTGCGCGCAGGAGCAAAGGTAAACAGCAGACAGACCTGAATCCTTATCTTTACAAGGTCGACCTCAGAACTTTGTTCAGTTTGTCTCGGTGACGGATAATGGAAGGAAGGGCAGGCACTGGTCGACTTCATTTAAATAAACAAATAAAATATAAGATAAACTCTCAGGAATAGATAAATAATAACAAAAAAATTGTAAAGTGGAGAAAGCGAGAGCGCGCGAATGCACTCAAGCAAACACAAACAGCACAGCACGATGCGTATTTTTTTTTAATTGACAATATAAATCAAAAATAAATCAAAAATAAAAATAAGTGGAAAAGGCGAGAGTGCGCGAGCACACAGGGGCAAAGACAAGCAGCGCAGCTTGATGCGTAGTAAAAAAAATAATAAATAGACAACTGGTCGACCTCATTAGAAATAAAAACCCAAAAGATTAGATAGGCAAACAAACAAACACATAAATGTGGAGAGAAGGGCAGTGCGCGCAGGAGCAAAGGTAAACAGCAGACAGACCTGAATCCTTATCTTTACAAGGTCGACCTCAGAACTTTGTTCAGTTTGTCTCGGTGACGGATAATGGAAGGAAGGGCAGGCAACTGGTCGACTTCATTTAAATAAACAAATAAAAAATAAGATAAACTCTCAGGAATAGATAAATAATAACAAAAAAATTGTAAAGTGGAGAAAGCGAGAGCGCGCGAATGCACTCAAGCAAACACAAACAGCACAGCACGATGCGTATTTTTTTTTAAATTGACAAAATTAACCAAAAATATATCAAAAATAAAAATAAGTGGAAAAGGCGAGAGTGCGCGAGCACACAGGAGCAAAGACAAGCAGCGCAGCTTGATGCGTAGTAAAAAAAATAATAAATAGACAACTGGTCGACCTCATTAGAAATAAAAACCCAAAAGATTAGATAGACAAACAAACAAACACATAAATGTGGAGAGAAGGGCAGTGCGCGCAGGAGCAAAGGTAAACAGCAGACAGACCTGAATCCTTATCTTTACAAGGTCGACCTCAGAACTTTGTTCAGTTTGTCTCGGTGACGGATAATGGAAGGAAGGGCAGGCAACTGGTCGACTTCATTTAAATAAACAAATAAAAAATAAGATAAACTCTCAGGAATAGATAAATAATAACAAAAAAATTGTAAAGTGGAGAAAGCGAGAGGGCGCGAATGCACTCAAGCAAACACAAACAGCACAGCACGATGCGTATTTTTTTTTAAATTGACAAAATAAATCAAAAATAAATCAAAAATAAAAATAAGTGGAAAAGGCGAGAATGCGCGAGCACACAGGAGCAAAGACAAGCAGCGCAGCTTGATGCGTAGTAAAAAAAATAATAAATAGACAACTGGTCGACCTCATTAGAAATAAAAACCCAAAAGATTAGATAGACAAACAAACAAACACATAAATGTGGAGAGAAGGGCAGTGCGCGCAGGAGCAAAGGTAAACAGCAGACAGACCTGAATCCTTATCTTTACAAGGTCGACCTCAGAACTTTGTTCAGTTTGTCTCGGTGACGGATAATGGAAGGAAGGGCAGGCAACAGGTCGACTACATTTAAATAAACAAATAAAAAATAAGATAAACTCTCAGGAATAGATAAATAATAACAAAAAAATTGTAAAGTGGAGAAAGCGAGAGCGCGCGAATGCACTCAAGCAAACACAAACAGCACAGCACGATGCGTATTTTTTTTAAAATTGACAAAATAAATCAAAAATAAATCAAAAATAAAAATAAGTGGGAAAGGCGAGAGTGCCCGAGCACACAGGAGCAAAGACAAGCAGCGCAGCTTGATGCGTAGTAAAAAAAATAATAAATAGACAACTGGTCGACCTCATTAGAAATAAAAACCCAAAAGATTAGATAGACAAACAAACAAACACATAAATGTGGAGAGAAGGGCAGTGCGCGCAGGAGCAAAGGTAAACAGCAGACAGACCTGAATCCTTATCTTTACAAGGTCGACCTCAGAACTTTGTTCAGTTTGTCTCGGTGACGGATAATGGAAGGAAGGGCAGGCAACTGGTCGACTTCATTTAAATAAACAAATAAAAAATAAGATAAACTCTCAGGAATAGAAAAATAATAACAAAAAAATTGTAAAGTGGAGAAAGCGAGAGCGCGCGAATGCACTCAAGCAAACACAAACAGCACAGCACGAGGCGTATATTTTTTTTAAAATTGACAAAATAAATCAAAATAAATCAAAAATAAAAATAAGTGGAAAAGGAGAGAGTGCGCGAGCACACAGGAGCAAAGACAAGCAGCGCAGCTTGATGCGTAGTAAAAAAAATAATAAATAGACAACTGGTCGACCTCATTAGAAATAAAACCCCAAAAGATTAGATAGACAAACAAACAAACACATAAATGTGGAGAGAAGGGCAGTGCGCGCAGGAGCAAAGGTAAACAGCAGACAGACCTGAATCCTTATCTTTACAAGGTCGACCTCAGAACTTTGTTCAGTTTGTCTCGGTGACGGATAATGGAAGGAAGGGCAGGCAACTGGTCGACTTCATTTAAATAAACAAATAAAAAATAAGATAAACTCTCAGGAATAGATAAATAATAACAAAAAAATTGTAAAGTGGAGAAAGCGAGAGCGCGCGAATGCACTCAAGCAAACACAAACAGCACAGCACGATGCGTATTTTTTTTAAATTGACAAAATAAATCAAAAATAAATCAAAAATAAAAATAAGTGGAAAAGGCGAGAGTGCGCGAGCACACAGGAGCAAAGACAAGCAGCGCAGCTTGATGCGTAGTAAAAAAAATAATAAATAGACAACTGGTCGACCTCATTAGAAATAAAAACCCAAAAGATTAGATAGACAAACAAACAAACACATAAATGTGGAGAGAAGGGCAGTGCGCGCAGGAGCAAAGGTAAACAGCAGACAGACCTGAATCCTTATCTTTACAAGGTCGACCTCAGAACTTTGTTCAGTTTGTCTCGGTGACGGATAATGGAAGGAAGGGCAGGCAACTGGTCGACTTCATTTAAATAAACAAATAAAAAATAAGATAAACTCTCAGGAATAGATAAATAATAACAAAAAAATTGTAAAGTGGAGAAAGCGAGAGCGCGCGAATGCACTCAAGCAAACACAAACAGCACAGCACGATGCGTATTTTTTTTTAAATTGACAAAATAAATCAAAAATAAATCAAAAATAAAAATAAGTGGAAAAGGCGAGAAGTGCGCGAGCACACAGGAGCAAAGACAAGCAGCGCAGCTTGATGCGTAGTAAAAAAAATAATAAATAGACAACTGGTCGACCTCATTAGAAATAAAAACCCAAAAGATTAGATAGACAAACAAACAAACACATAAATGTGGAGAGAAGGGCAGTGCGCGCAGGAGCAAAGGTAAACAGCAGACAGACCTGAATCCTTATCTTTACAAGGTCGACCTCAGAACTTTGTTCAGTTTGTCTCGGTGACGGATAATGGAAGGAAGGGCAGGCAACTGGTCGACTTCATTTAAATAAACAAATAAAAAATAAGATAAACTCTCAGGAATAGATAAATAATAACAAAAAAATTGTAAAGTGGAGAAAGCGAGAGCGCGCGAATGCACTCAAGCAAACACAAACAGCACAGCACGATGCGTATTTTTTTTAAAATTGACAAAATAAATCAAAAATAAATCAAAAATAAAAATAAGTGGGAAAGGCGAGAGTGCCCGAGCACACAGGAGCAAAGACAAGCAGCGCAGCTTGATGCGTAGTAAAAAAAATAATAAATAGACAACTGGTCGACCTCATTAGAAATAAAAACCCAAAAGATTAGATAGACAAACAAACAAACACATAAATGTGGAGAGAAGGGCAGTGCGCGCAGGAGCAAAGGTAAACAGCAGACAGACCTGAATCCTTATCTTTACAAGGTCGACCTCAGAACTTTGTTCAGTTTGTCTCGGTGACGGATAATGGAAGGAAGGGCAGGCAACTGGTCGACTTCATTTAAATAAACAAATAAAAAATAAGATAAACTCTCAGGAATAGATAAATAATAACAAAAAAATTGTAAAGTGGAGAAAGCGAGAGCGCGCGAATGCACTCAAGCAAACACAAACAGCACAGCACGATGCGTATATTTTTTTTAAATTGACAAAATAAATCAAAATAAATCAAAAATAAAAATAAGTGGAAAAGGAGAGAGTGCGCGAGCACACAGGAGCAAAGACAAGCAGCGCAGCTTGATGCGTAGTAAAAAAAATAATAAATAGACAACTGGTCGACCTCATTAGAAATAAAAACCCAAAAGATTAGATAGACAAACAAACAAACACATAAATGTGGAGAGAAGGGCAGTGCGCGCAGGAGCAAAGGTAAACAGCAGACAGACCTGAATCCTTATCTTTACAAGGTCGACCTCAGAACTTTGTTCAGTTTGTCTCGGTGACGGATAATGGAAGGAAGGGCAGGCAACTGGTCGACTTCATTTAAATAAACAAATAAAAAATAAGATAAACTCTCAGGAATAGATAAATAATAACAAAAAAATTGTAAAGTGGAGAAAGCGAGAGCGCGCGAATGCACTCAAGCAAACACAAACAGCACAGCACGATGCGTATTTTTTTTTAAATTGACAAAATAAATCAAAATAAATCAAAAATAAAAATAAGTGGAAAAGGCGAGAAGTGCGCGAGCACACAGGAGCAAAGACAAGCAGCGCAGCTTGATGCGTAGTAAAAAAAATAATAAATAGACAACTGGTCGACCTCATTAGAAATAAAACCCCAAAAGATTAGATAGACAAACAAACAAACACATAAATGTGGAGAGAAGGGCAGTGCGCGCAGGAGCAAAGGTAAACAGCAGACAGACCTGAATCCTTATCTTTACAAGGTCGACCTCAGAACTTTGTTCAGTTTGTCTCGGTGACGGATAATGGAAGGAAGGGCAGGCAACTGGTCGACTTCATTTAAATAAACAAATAAAAAATAAGATAAACTCTCAGGAATAGATAAATAATAACAAAAAAATTGTAAAGTGGAGAAAGCGAGAGCGCGCGAATGCACTCAAGCAAACACAAACAGCACAGCACGATGCGTATTTTTTTTAAAATTGACAAAATAAATCAAAAATAAATCAAAAATAAAAATAAGTGGAAAAGGCGAGAGTGCGCGAGCACACAGGAGCAAAGACAAGCAGCGCAGCTTGATGCGTAGTAAAAAAAATAATAAATAGACAACTGGTCGACCTCATTAGAAATAAAAACCCAAAAGATTAGATAGACAAACAAACAAACACATAAATGTGGAGAGAAGGGCAGTGCGCGCAGGAGCAAAGGTAAACAGCAGACAGACCTGAATCCTTATCTTTACAAGGTCGACCTCAGAACTTTGTTCAGTTTGTCTCGGTGACGGATAATGGAAGGAAGGGCAGGCAACTGGTCGACTTCATTTAAATAAACAAATAAAAAATAAGATAAACTCTCAGGAATAGATAAATAATAACAAAAAAATTGTAAAGTGGAGAAAGCGAGAGCGCGCGAATGCACTCAAGCAAACACAAACAGCACAGCACGATGCGTATTTTTTTTTAAATTGACAAAATAAATCAAAATAAATCAAAAATAAAAATAAGTGGAAAAGGCGAGAGTGCGAGCACACAGGAGCAAAGACAAGCAGCGCAGCTTGATGCGTAGTAAAAAAAATAATAAATAGACAACTGGTCGACCTCATTAGAAATAAAAACCCAAAAGATTAGATAGACAAACAAACAAACACATAAATGTGGAGAGAAGGGCAGTGCGCGCAGGAGCAAAGGTAAACAGCAGACAGACCTGAATCCTTATCTTTACAAGGTCGACCTCAGAACTTTGTTCAGTTTGTCTCGGTGACGGATAATGGAAGGAAGGGCAGGCAAATGGTCGACTTCATTTAAATAAACAAATAAAAAATAAGATAAACTCTCAGGAATAGATAAATAATAACAAAAAAATTGTAAAGTGGAGAAAGCGAGAGCGCGCGAATGCACTCAAGCAAACACAAACAGCACAGCACGATGCGTATTTTTTTTAAATTGACAAATAAATCAAAATAAATCAAAAATAAAAATAAGTGGAAAAGGCGAGAGTGCGCGAGCACACAGGAGCAAAGACAAGCAGCGCAGCTTGATGCGTAGTAAAAAAAATAATAAATAGACAACTGGTCGACCTCATTAGAAATAAAAACCCAAAAGATTAGATAGACAAACAAACAAACACATAAATGTGGAGAGAAGGGCAGTGCGCGCAGGAGCAAAGGTAAACAGCAGACAGACCTGAATCCTTATCTTTACAAGGTCGACCTCAGAACTTTGTTCAGTTTGTCTCGGTGACGGATAATGGAAGGAAGGGCAGGCAACTGGTCGACTTCATTTAAATAAACAAATAAAAAATAAGATAAACTCTCAGGAATAGATAAATAATAACAAAAAAATTGTAAAGTGGAGAAAGCGAGAGCGCGCGAATGCACTCAAGCAAACACAAACAGCACAGCACGATGCGTATATTTTTTTTAAATTGACAAAATAAATCAAAATAAATCAAAAATAAAAATAAGTGGAAAAGGCGAGAGTGCGCGAGCACACAGGAGCAAAGACAAGCAGCGCAGCTTGATGCGTAGTAAAAAAAATAATAAATAGACAACTGGTCGACCTCATTAGAAATAAAAACCCAAAAGATTAGATAGACAAACAAACAAACACATAAATGTGGAGAGAAGGGCAGTGCGCGCAGGAGCAAAGGTAAACAGCAGACAGACCTGAATCCTTATCTTTACAAGGTCGACCTCAGAACTTTGTTCAGTTTGTCTCGGTGACGGATAATGGAAGGAAGGGCAGGCAACTGGTCGACTTCATTTAAATAAACAAATAAAAAATAAGATAAACTCTCAGGAATAGATAAATAATAACAAAAAAATTGTAAAGTGGAGAAAGCGAGAGCGCGCGAATGCACTCAAGCAAACACAAACAGCACAGCACGATGCGTATTTTTTTTTAAATTGACAAAATAAATCAAAATAAATCAAAAATAAAAATAAGTGGAAAAGGCGAGAGTGCGCGAGCACACAGGAGCAAAGACAAGCAGCGCAGCTTGATGCGTAGTAAAAAAAATAATAAATAGACAACTGGTCGACCTCATTAGAAATAAAAACCCAAAAGATTAGATAGACAAACAAACAAACACATAAATGTGGAGAGAAGGGCAGTGCGCGCAGGAGCAAAGGTAAACAGCAGACAGACCTGAATCCTTATCTTTACAAGGTCGACCTCAGAACTTTGTTCAGTTTGTCTCGGTGACGGATAATGGAAGGAAGGGCAGGCAACTGGTCGACTTCATTTAAATAAACAAATAAAAAATAAGATAAACTCTCAGGAATAGATAAATAATAACAAAAAAATTGTAAAGTGGAGAAAGCGAGAGCGCGCGAATGCACTCAAGCAAACACAAACAGCACAGCACGATGCGTATTTTTTTTTAAAATTGACAAAATAAATCAAAAATAAATCAAAAATAAAAATAAGTGGAAAAGGCGAGAGTGCGCGAGCACACAGGAGCAAAGACAAGCAGCGCAGCTTGATGCGTAGTAAAAAAAATAATAAATAGACAACTGGTCGACCTCATTAGAAATAAAAACCCAAAAGATTAGATAGACAAACAAACAAACACATAAATGTGGAGAGAAGGGCAGTGCGCGCAGGAGCAAAGGTAAACAGCAGACAGACCTGAATCCTTATCTTTACAAGGTCGACCTCAGAACTTTGTTCAGTTTGTCTCGGTGACGGATAATGGAAGGAAGGGCAGGCAACTGGTCGACTTCATTTAAATAAACAAATAAAAAATAAGATAAACTCTCAGGAATAGATAAATAATAACAAAAAAATTGTAAAGTGGAGAAAGCGAGAGCGCGCGAATGCACTCAAGCAAACACAAACAGCACAGCACGATGCGTATTTTTTTTTAAATTGACAAAATAAATAAAAAATAAATCAAAAATAAAAATAAGTGGAAAAGGCGAGAGTGCGCGAGCACACAGGAGCAAAGACAAGTAGCGCAGCTTGATGCGTAGTAAAAAAAATAATAAATAGACAACTGGTCGACCTCATTAGAAATAAAAACCCAAAAGATTAGATAGACAAACAAACAAACACATAAATGTGGAGAGAAGGGCAGTGCGGCAGGAGCAAAGGTAAACAGCAGACAGACCTGAATCCTTATCTTTACAAGGTCGACCTCAGAACTTTGTTCAGTTTGTCTCGGTGACGGATAATGGAAGGAAGGGCAGGCAACTGGTCGACTTCATTTAAATAAACAAATAAAAAATAAGATAAACTCTCAGGAATAGATAAATAATAACAAAAAAATTGTAAAGTGGAGAAAGCGAGAGCGCGCGAATGCACTCAAGCAAACACAAACAGCACAGCACGATGCGTATTTTTTTTTAAATTGACAAAATCAATAAAAAATAAATCAAAAATAAAAATAAGTGGAAAAGGCGAGAGTGCGCGAGCACACAGGAGCAAAGACAAGCAGCGCAGCTTGATGCGTAGTAAAAAAAATAATAAATAGACAACTGGTCGACCTCATTAGAAATAAAAACCCAAAAGATTAGATAGACAAACAAACAAACACATAAATGTGGAGAGAAGGGCAGTGCGCCCAGGAGCAAAGGTAAACAGCAGACAGACCTGAATCCTTATCTTTACAAGGTCGACCTCAGAACTTTGTTCAGTTTGTCTCGGTGACGGATAATGGAAGGAAGGGCAGGCAACTGGTCGACTTCATTTAAATAAACAAATAAAAAATAAGATAAACTCTCAGGAATAGATAAATAATAACAAAAAAATTGTAAAGTGGAGAAAGCGAGAGCGCGCTAATGCACTCAAGCAAACACAAACAGCACAGCACGATGCGTATTTTTTTTTAAAATTGAAAAAATAAATCAAAAATAAAAATAAGTGGAAAAGGCGAGAGTGCCCGAGCACACAGGAGCAAAGACAAGCAGCGCAGGTTGATGCGTAGTAAAAAAAATAATAAATAGAGAACTGGTCGACCTCATTAGAAATAAAAACCCAAAAGATTAGATAGACAAACAAACAAACACATAAATGTGGAGAGAAGGGCAGTGCGCGCAGGAGCAAAGGTAAACAGCAGACAGACCTGAATCCTTATCTTTACAAGGTCGACCTCAGAACTTTGTTCAGTTTGTCTCGGTGACGGATAATGGAAGGAAGGGCAGGCAACTGGTCGACTTCATTTAAATAAACAAATAAAAATAAGATAAACTCTCAGGAATAGATAAATAATAACAAAAAAATTGTAAAGTGGAGAAAGCGAGAGCGCGCGAATGCACTCAAGCAAACACAAACAGCACAGCACGATGCGTATTTTTTTTTAAATTGACAAAATAAATAAAAAATAAATCAAAAATAAAAATAAGTGGAAAAGGCGAGAGTGCGCGAGCACACAGGAGCAAAGACAAGCAGCGCAGCTTGATGCGTAGTAAAAAAAATAATAAATAGACAACTGGTCGACCTCATTAGAAATAAAAACCCAAAAGATTAGATAGACAAACAAACAAACACATAAATGTGGAGAGAAGGGCAGTGCGGGCAGGAGCAAAGGTAAACAGCAGACAGACCTGAATCCTTATCTTTACAAGGTCGACCTCAGAACTTTGTTCAGTTTGTCTCGGTGACGGATAATGGAAGGAAGGGCAGGCAACTGGTCGACTTCATTTAAATAAACAAATAAAAAATAAGATAAACTCTCAGGAATAGATAAATAATAACAAAAAAATTGTAAAGTGGAGAAAGCGAGAGCGCGCGAATGCACTCAAGCAAACACAAACAGCACAGCACGATGCGTATTTTTTTTTAAATTGAAAAAATAAATCAAAAATAAAAATAAGTGGAAAAGGCGAGAGTGCCCGAGCACACAGGAGCAAAGACAAGCAGCGCAGGTTGATGCGTAGTAAAAAAAATAATAAATAGACAACTGGTCGACCTCATTAGAAATAAAAACCCAAAAGATTAGATAGACAAACAAACAAACACATAAATGTGGAGAGAAGGGCAGTGCGCGCAGGAGCAAAGGTAAACAGCAGACAGACCTGAATCCTTATCTTTACAAGGTCGACCTCAGAACTTTGTTCAGTTTGTCTCGGTGACGGATAATGGAAGGAAGGGCAGGCAACTGGTCGACTTCATTTAAATAAACAAATAAAAAATAAGATAAACTCTCAGGAATAGATAAATAATAACAAAAAAATTGTAAAGTGGAGAAAGCGAGAGCGCGCGAATGCACTCAAGCAAACACAAACAGCACAGCACGATGCGTATTTTTTTTTAAATTGACAAAATAAATAAAAAATAAATCAAAAATAAAAATAAGTGGAAAAGGCGAGAGTGCGCGAGCACACAGGAGCAAAGACAAGCAGCGCAGCTTGATGCGTAGTAAAAAAAATAATAAATAGACAACTGGTCGACCTCATTAGAAATAAAAACCCAAAAGATTAGATAGACAAACAAACAAACACATAAATGTGGAGAGAAGGGCAGTGCGCGCAGGAGCAAAGGTAAACAGCAGACAGACCTGAATCCTTATCTTTACAAGGTCGACCTCAGAACTTTGTTCAGTTTGTCTCGGTGACGGATAATGGAAGGAAGGGCAGGCAACTGGTCGACTTCATTTAAATAAACAAATAAAAAATAAGATAAACTCTCAGGAATAGATAAATAATAACAAAAAAATTGTAAAGTGGAGAAAGCGAGAGCGCGTGAATGCACTCAAGCAAACACAAACAGCACAGCACGATGCGTATTTTTTTTTTGACAAAATTAAAAAATAAATCAAAAATAAAAATAAGTGGAAAAGGCGAGAGTGCCCGAGCACACAGGAGCAAAGACAAGCAGCGCAGGTTGATGCGTAGTAAAAAAAATAATAAATAGACAACTGGTCGACCTCATTAGAAATAAAAACCCAAAAGATTAGATAGACAAACAAACAAACACATAAATGTGGAGAGAAGGGCAGTGCGCGCAGGAGCAAAGGTAAACAGCAGACAGACCTGAATCCTTATCTTTACAAGGTCGACCTCAGAACTTTGTTCAGTTTGTCTCGGTGACGGATAATGGAAGGAAGGGCAGGCAACTGGTCGACTTCATTTAAATAAACAAATAAAAAATAAGATAAACTCTCAGGAATAGATAAATAATAACAAAAAAATTGTAAAGTGGAGAAAGCGAGAGCGCGCGAATGCACTCAAGCAAACACAAACAGCACAGCACGATGCGTATTTTTTTTTAAATTGACAAAATAAATAAAAAATAAATCAAAAATAAAAATAAGTGGAAAAGGCGAGAGTGCGCGAGCACACAGGAGCAAAGACAAGCAGCGCAGCTTGATGCGTAGTAAAAAAAATAATAAATAGACAACTGGTCGACCTCATTAGAAATAAAAACCCAAAAGATTAGATAGACAAACAAACAAACACATAAATGTGGAGAGAAGGGCAGTGCGCCAGGAGCAAAGGTAAACAGCAGACAGACCTGAATCCTTATCTTTACAAGGTCGACCTCAGAACTTTGTTCAGTTTGTCTCGGTGACGGATAATGGAAGGAAGGGCAGGCAACTGGTCGACTTCATTTAAATAAACAAATAAAAAATAAGATAAACTCTCAGGAATAGATAAATAATAACAAAAAAATTGTAAAGTGGAGAAAGCGAGAGCGCGCGAATGCACTCAAGCAAACACAAACAGCACAGCACGATGCGTATTTTTTTTTAAATTGAAAAAATAAATCAAAAATAAAAATAAGTGGAAAAGGCGAGAGTGCCCGAGCACACAGGAGCAAAGACAAGCAGCGCAGGTTGATGCGTAGTAAAAAAAATAATAAATAGACAACTGGTCGACCTCATTAGAAATAAAAACCCAAAAGATTAGATAGACAAACAAACAAACACATAAATGTGGAGAGAAGGGCAGTGCGCGCAGGAGCAAAGGTAAACAGCAGACAGACCTGAATCCTTATCTTTACAAGGTCGACCTCAGAACTTTGTTCAGTTTGTCTCGGTGACGGATAATGGAAGGAAGGGCAGGCAACTGGTCGACTTCATTTAAATAAACAAATAAAAATAAGATAAACTCTCAGGAATAGATAAATAATAACAAAAAAATTGTAAAGTGGAGAAAGCGAGAGCGCGCGAATGCACTCAAGCAAACACAAACAGCACAGCACGATGCGTATTTTTTTTTAAATTGACAAAATAAATAAAAAATAAATCAAAAATAAAAATAAGTGGAAAAGGCGAGAGTGCGCGAGCACACAGGAGCAAAGACAAGCAGCGCAGCTTGATGCGTAGTAAAAAAAATAATAAATAGACAACTGGTCGACCTCATTAGAAATAAAAACCCAAAAGATTAGATAGACAAACAAACAAACACATAAATGTGGAGAGAAGGGCAGTGCGCGCAGGAGCAAAGGTAAACAGCAGACAGACCTGAATCCTTATCTTTACAAGGTCGACCTCAGAACTTTGTTCAGTTTGTCTCGGTGACGGATAATGGAAGGAAGGGCAGGCAACTGGTCGACTTCATTTAAATAAACAAATAAAAAATAAGATAAACTCTCAGGAATAGATAAATAATAACAAAAAAATTGTAAAGTGGAGAAAGCGAGAGCGCGCGAATGCACTCAAGCAAACACAAACAGCACAGCACGATGCGTATTTTTTTTTAAATTGACAAAATCAATAAAAAATAAATCAAAAATAAAAATAAGTGGAAAAGGCGAGAGTGCGCGAGCACACAGGAGCAAAGACAAGCAGCGCAGCTTGATGCGTAGTAAAAAAAATAATAAATAGACAACTGGTCGACCTCATTAGAAATAAAAACCCAAAAGATTAGATAGACAAACAAACAAACACATAAATGTGGAGAGAAGGGCAGTGCGCCCAGGAGCAAAGGTAAACAGCAGACAGACCTGAATCCTTATCTTTACAAGGTCGACCTCAGAACTTTGTTCAGTTTGTCTCGGTGACGGATAATGGAAGGAAGGGCAGGCAACTGGTCGACTTCATTTAAATAAACAAATAAAAAATAAGATAAACTCTCAGGAATAGATAAATAATAACAAAAAAATTGTAAAGTGGAGAAAGCGAGAGCGCGCTAATGCACTCAAGCAAACACAAACAGCACAGCACGATGCGTATTTTTTTTTTAAATTGAAAAAATAAATCAAAAATAAAAATAAGTGGAAAAGGCGAGAGTGCCCGAGCACACAGGAGCAAAGACAAGCAGCGCAGGTTGATGCGTAGTAAAAAAAATAATAAATAGAGAACTGGTCGACCTCATTAGAAATAAAAACCCAAAAGATTAGATAGACAAACAAACAAACACATAAATGTGGAGAGAAGGGCAGTGCGCGCAGGAGCAAAGGTAAACAGCAGACAGACCTGAATCCTTATCTTTACAAGGTCGACCTCAGAACTTTGTTCAGTTTGTCTCGGTGACGGATAATGGAAGGAAGGGCAGGCAACTGGTTGACTTCATTTAAATAAACAAATAAAAATAAGATAAACTCTCAGGAATAGATAAATAATAACAAAAAAATTGTAAAGTGGAGAAAGCGAGAGCGCGCGAATGCACTCAAGCAAACACAAACAGCACAGCAAGATGCGTATTTTTTTTAAATTGACAAAATAAATAAAAAATAAATCAAAAATAAAAATAAGTGGAAAAGGCGAGAGTGCGCGAGCACACAGGAGCAAAGACAAGCAGCGCAGCTTGATGCGTAGTAAAAAAAATAATAAATAGACAACTGGTCGACCTCATTAGAAATAAAAACCCAAAAGATTAGATAGACAAACAAACAAACACATAAATGTGGAGAGAAGGGCAGTGCGCGCAGGAGCAAAGGTAAACAGCAGACAGACCTGAATCCTTATCTTTACAAGGTCGACCTCAGAACTTTGTTCAGTTTGTCTCGGTGACGGATAATGGAAGGAAGGGCAGGCAACTGGTCGACTTCATTTAAATAAACAAATAAAAAATAAGATAAACTCTCAGGAATAGATAAATAATAACAAAAAAATTGTAAAGTGGAGAAAGCGAGAGCGCGCGAATGCACTCAAGCAAACACAAACAGCACAGCACGATGCGTATTTTTTTTTTAAATTGAAAAAATAAATCAAAAATAAAAATAAGTGGAAAAGGCGAGAGTGCGCGAGCACACAGGAGCAAAGACAAGCAGCGCAGCTTGATGCGTAGTAAAAAAAATAATAAATAGACAACTGGTCGACCTCATTAGAAATAAAAACCCAAAAGATTAGATAGACAAACAAACAAACACATAAATGTGGAGAGAAGGGCAGTGCGCCAGGAGCAAAGGTAAACAGCAGACAGACCTGAATCCTTATCTTTACAAGGTCGACCTCAGAACTTTGTTCAGTTTGTCTCGGTGACGGATAATGGAAGGAAGGGCAGGCAACTGGTCGACTTCATTTAAATAAACAAATAAAAAATAAGATAAACTCTCAGGAATAGATAAATAATAACAAAAAAATTGTAAAGTGGAGAAAGCGAGAGCGCGCGAATGCACTCAAGCAAACACAAACAGCACAGCACGATGCGTATTTTTTTTAAATTGAAAAAATAAATCAAAAATAAAAATAAGTGGAAAAGGCGAGAGTGCCCGAGCACACAGGAGCAAAGACAAGCAGCGCAGGCTTGATGCGTAGTAAAAAAAATAATAAATAGACAACTGGTCGACCTCATTAGAAATAAAAACCCAAAAGATTAGATAGACAAACAAACAAACACATAAATGTGGAGAGAAGGGCAGTGCGCGCAGGAGCAAAGGTAAACAGCAGACAGACCTGAATCCTTATCTTTACAAGGTCGACCTCAGAACTTTGTTCAGTTTGTCTCGGTGACGGATAATGGAAGGAAGGGCAGGCAACTGGTCGACTTCATTTAAATAAACAAATAAAAAATAAGATAAACTCTCAGGAATAGATAAATAATAACAAAAAAATTGTAAAGTGGAGAAAGCGAGAGCGCGCGAATGCACTCAAGCAAACACAAACAGCACAGCACGATGCGTATTTTTTTTAAATTGACAAAATAAATCAAAATAAATCAAAAATAAAAATAAGTGGAAAAGGCGACAGTGCGCGAGCACACAGGAGCAAAGACAAGCAGCGCAGCTTGATGCGTAGTAAAAAAAATAATAAATAGACAACTGGTCGACCTCATTAGAAATAAAAACCCAAAAGATTAGATAGACAAACAAACAAACACATAAATGTGGAGAGAAGGGCAGTGCGCGCAGGAGCAAAGGTAAACAGCAGACAGACCTGAATCCTTATCTTTACAAGGTCGACCTCAGAACTTTGTTCAGTTTGTCTCGGTGACGGATAATGGAAGGAAGGGCAGGCAACTGGTCGACTTCATTTAAATAAACAAATAAAAAATAAGATAAACTCTCAGGAATAGATAAATAATAACAAAAAAATTGTAAAGTGGAGAAAGCGAGAGCGCGCGAATGCACTCAAGCAAACACAAACAGCACAGCACGATGCGTATTTTTTTTTAAATTGACAAAATAAATCAAAAATAAATCAAAAATAAAAATAAGTGGAAAAGGCGAGAGTGCGCGAGCACACAGGAGCAAAGACAAGCAGCGCAGCTTGATGCGTAGTAAAAAAAATAATAAATAGACAACTGGTCGACCTCATTAGAAATAAAAACCCAAAAGATTAGATAGACAAACAAACAAACACATAAATGTGGAGAGAAGGGCAGTGCGCGCAGGAGCAAAGGTAAACAGCAGACAGACCTGAATCCTTATCTTTACAAGGTCGACCTCAGAACTTTGTTCAGTTTGTCTCGGTGACGGATAATGGAAGGAAGGGCAGGCAACTGGTCGACTTCATTTAAATAAACAAATAAAAAATAAGATAAACTCTCAGGAATAGATAAATAATAACAAAAAAATTGTAAAGTGGAGAAAGCGAGAGCGCGCGAATGCACTCAAGCAAACACAAACAGCACAGCACGATGCGTATTTTTTTTTAAAATTGACAAAATAAATCAAAAATAAATCAAAAATAAAAATAAGTGGAAAAGGCGAGAGTGCGCGAGCACACAGGAGCAAAGACAAGCAGCGCATCTTGATGTATAGTAAAAAATAATAATAAATAGACAACTGGCCGACCTCATTAGAAATAAAAACCCAAAAGATTAGATAGACAAACAAACAAACATATAAATGTGGAGAGAAGGGCAGTGCGCGCAGGAGCAAAGGTAAACAGCAGACAGACCTGAATCCTTATCTTTACAAGGTCGACCTCAGAACTTTGTTCAGTTTGTCTCGGTGACGGATAATGGAAGGAAGGGCAGGCAACTGGTAGACTTCATTTAAATAAACAAATACAAAATAAGATAAACTCTCAGGAATAGATAAATAATAACAAAAAAATTGTGAAGTGGAGAAAGCGAGAGCGCGCGAATGCACTCAAGCAAACACAAACAGCACAGCACGATGCGTATTTTTTTTTAAATTGACAAAATAAATAAAAAATAAATCAAAAATAAAAATAAGTGGAAAAGGCGAGAATGCGCGAGCACAGAGGAGCAAAGACAACCAGCGCAGCTTGATGCGTAGTAAAAAAAATAATAAATAGACAACTGGTCGACCACATTAGAAATAAAAACCCAAAAGATTAGATAGACAAACAAACAAACACATAAATGTGGAGAGAAGGGCACTGCGCGCAGGAGCAAAGGTAAACAGCAGACAGACCTGAATCCTTATCTTTACAAGGTCGACCTCAGGACTTTGTTCAGTTTGTCTCGGTGACGGGTAATGGAAGGAAGGGCAGGAAACTGGTCGACTTCATTTAAATAAACAAATAAAAAATAAGATAAACTCTCAGGAATAGATAAATAATAACACAAAAATTGTAAAGTGGAGAAAGCGAGAGCGCGCGAATGCACTCAAGCAAACACAAACAGCACAGCACAATGCGTATTTTTTTTAAATTGACAAAATAAATCAAAAATAAATCAAAAATAAAAATAAGTGGAAAAGGCGAGAGTGCGCGAGCACACAGGAGCAAAGACAAGCAGCGCAGCTTGATGCGTAGTAAAAAAAATAATAAATAGACAACTGGTCGACCTCATTAGAAATAAAAACCCAAAAGATTAGATAGACAAACAAACAAACACATAAATGTGGAGAGAAGGGCAGTGCGCGCAGGAGCAAAGGTAAACAGCAGACAGACCTGAATCCTTATCTTTACAAGGTCGACCTCAGAACTTTGTTCAGTTTGTCTCGGTGACGGATAATGGAAGGAAGGGCAGGCAACTGGTCGACTTCATTTAAATAAACAAATAAAAAATAAGATAAACTCTCAGGAATAGATAAATAATAACAAAAAAATTGTAAAGTGGAGAAAGCGAGAGCGCGCGAATGCACTCAAGCAAACACAAA
The DNA here is from genome assembly GCF_023159225.1 of Perognathus longimembris pacificus. Lineage (NCBI taxonomy): Eukaryota > Metazoa > Chordata > Mammalia > Rodentia > Heteromyidae > Perognathus > Perognathus longimembris. The sequence goes on along the minus strand of NW_025959878.1, from coordinate 94,950 downwards.
CAGCACAGCACGATGCGTATTTTTTTTTTAAATTGACAAAATTAATCAAAAATAAATCAAAAATAAAAATAAGTGGAAAAGGCGAGAGTGCGCGAGCACACAGGAGCAAAGACAAGCAGCGCAGCTTGATGCGTAGTAAGAAAATAATAAATAGACAACTGGTCGACCTCATTAGAAATAAAAACACAAAAGATTAGATAGACAAACAAACAACCACATAAATGTGGAGAGAAGGGCAGTGCGCGCAGGAGCAAAGGTAAACAGCAGACAGACCTGAATCCTTATCTTTACAAGGTCGACCTCAGAACTTTGTGCAGTGTGTCTCGGTGACGGATAATGGAAGGAAGGGCAGGCAACTGGTCGACTTCATTTAAATAAACAAATAAAAAATAAGATTAACTCTCAGGAATAGATAAATAATAACAAAAAAATTGTAAAGTGGAGAAAGCGAGAGCGCACAAATGCACTCAAGCAAATACAAACAGCACAGCATGATGCGTATTTTTTTTTAAATTGACAAAATAAATCAAAAATAAATCAAAAATAAAAATAAGTGGAAAAGGCGAGAGTGCGCGAGCACACAGGAGCAAAGACAAGCAGCGCAGCTTGATGCGTAGTAAAAAAAATAATAAATAGAGAACTGGTCGACCTCATTAGAAATAAAAACCCAAAAGATCAGATAGACAAACAAACAAACACATAAATGTGGAGAGAAGGGCAGTGCGCGCAGGAGCAAAGGTAAACAGCAGACAGACCTGAATCCTTATCTTTACAAGGTCGACCTCAGAACTTTGTTCAGTTTGTCTCGGTGACGGATAATGGAAGGAAGGGCAGGCAAGTGGTCGACTTCATTTAAATAAAAAAATAAAAAATAAGATAAACTCTCAGGAATAGATAAATAATAACAAAAAATTGTAAAGTGGAGAAAGCGAGAGGGCGCGAATGCACTCAAGCAAACACAAACAGCACAGCACGATGCGTATTTTTTTTTAAATTGACAAAATAAATCAAAAATAAATCAAAAATAAAAATAAGTGGAAAAGGCGAGAATGCGCGAGCACACAGGAGCAAAGACAAGCAGCGCAGCTTGATGCGTAGTAAAAAAAATAATAAATAGACAACTGGTCGACCTCATTAGAAATAAAAACCCAAAAGATTAGATAGACAAACAAACAAACACATAAATGTGGAGAGAAGGGCAGTGCGCGCAGGAGCAAAGGTAAACAGCAGACAGACCTGAATCCTTATCTTTACAAGGTCGACCTCAGAACTTTGTTCAGTTTGTCTCGGTGACGGATAATGGAAGGAAGGGCAGGCAACTGGTCGACTTCATTTAAATAAACAAATAAAAAATAAGATAAACTCTCAGGAATAGATAAATAATAACAAAAAAATTGTAAAGTGGAGAAAGCGAGAGCGCGCGAATGCACTCAAGCAAACACAAACAGCACAGCACGATGCGTATTTTTTTTTAAAATTGACAAAATAAATCAAAAATAAATCAAAAATAAAAATAAGTGGAAAAGGCGAGAGTGCGCGAGCACACAGGAGCAAAGACAAGCAGCGCAGCTTGATGCGTAGTAAAAAAAATAATAAATAGACAACTGGCCGACCTCATTAGAAATAAAAACCCAAAAGATTAGATAGACAAACAAACAAACACATAAATGTGGAGAGAAGGGCAGTGTGCGCAGGAGCAAATGTAAACAGCAGACAGACCTGAATCCTTATCTTTACAAGGTCGACCTCAGAATTTGTTCAGTTTGTCTCGGTGACGGATAATGGAAGGAAGGGCAGGCAACTGGTCGACTTCATTTAAATAAACAAATAAAAAATAAGATAAACTCTCAGGAATAGATAAATAATAACAAAAAAATTGTAAAGTGGAGAAAGCGAGAGCGCACGAATGCACTCAAGCAAACACAAACAGCACAGCATGATGCGTATTGTTTTTTTAAATTGACAAAATAAATCAAAAATAAATCAAAAATACAAATAAGTGGAAAAGGCGAGAGTGCGCGAGCACACAGGAGCAAAGACAAGCAGCGCAGCTTGATGCGTAGTAAAAAAAATAATAAATAGACAACTGGTCGACCTCATTAGAAATAAAAACCCAAAAGATCAGATAGACAAACAAACAAACACATAAATGTGGAGAGAAGGGCAGTGCGCGCAGGAGCAAAGATAAACAGCAGACAGACCTGAATCCTTATCTTTACAAGGTCGACCTCAGAACTTTGTTCAGTTTGTCTCGGTGACGGATAATGGAAGGAAGGGCAGGCAACTGGTCGACTTCATTTAAATAAACAAATAAAAAATAAGATAAACTCTCAGGAATAGATAAATAATAACAAAAAATTGTAAAGTGGAGAAAGCGAGAGCGCGCGAATGCACTCAAGCAAACACAAACAGCAAAGCACGATGCGTATTTTTTTTAAAATTGACAAAATAAATCAAAAATAAAAATAAGTGGAAAAGGCGAGAGTGGGTGAGCACACAGGAGCAAAGACAAGCAGGGCAGCTTGATGCGTAGTAAAAAAAATAATAAATAGACAACTGGTCGATCTCATTAGAACTAAAAACCCAAAACATTAGATAGACAAACATACACATAAATGTGGAGAGAAGGGCAGTGCGCGCAGGAGCAAAGGTAAACAGCAGACAGACCTGAATCCTTATCTTCACAAGCTCGACCTCAGAACTTTGTTCAGTTTGTCTCGGTGACGGATAATGGAAGGAAGGGCAGACAACTGGTCGACTTCATTTAAATAAACAAATAAAAATTAAGATAAACTCTCAGGAATAGATAAATAATAACAAAATTTGTAAAGTAGAGAAAGCGAGAGCACGCGAATGCACTCAAGCAAACACAAACAGCACAGCACGATGCGTATCATTTTAAAATTGACAAAATAAATCAAAAATAAATCAAAAATAAAAATAAGTGGGAAAGGCGAGAGTGCGCGAGCACACAGGACCAAAGACAACCAGCGCTGCTTGATGCGTAGTAAAAAAAAATAATAAATAGACAACTGGTCGACCTCATTAGAAATAAAAACCCAAAAGATTAGATAGACAAACAAACAAACACATAAATGTGGAGAGAAGGGCAGTGCGCGCAGGAGCAAAGGAAAACAGCAGACAGACCTGAATCCTTATCTTTACAAGGTCGACCTCAGAACATTGTTCAGTTTGTCTCGGTGACGGATAATGGAAGGAAGGGCAGGCAAATGGTCGACTTCATTTAAATAAACAAATAAAAAATAAGATAAACTCTCAGGAATAGATAAATAATAACAAAAAAATTGTAAAGTGGAGAAAGCGAGAGCGCGCGAATGCACTCAAGCAAACACAAACAGCACAGCACGATGCGTATTTTTTTTAAATTGACAAAATAAATCAAAAATTAATCAAAAATAAAAATAAGTGGAAAAGGCGAGAATGCGCGAGCACACAGGAGCAAAGACAAGCAGCGCAGCTTGATGCGTAGTAAAAAAAATAATAAATAGACAACTGGTCGACCTCATTAGAAATAAAAACCCAAAAGATTAGATAGACAAACAAACAAACACATAAATGTGGAGAGAAGGGCAGTGCGCGCAGGCGCAAAGGTAAACAGCAGACAGACCTGAATCCTTATCTTTACAAGGTCGACCTCAGAACTTTGTTCAGTTTGTCTCGGTGACGGATAATGGAAGGAAGGGCAGGCAACTGGTCGACTTCATTTAAATAAACAAAAAAAAATAAGATAAACTCTCAGGAATAGATAAATAATAACAAAAAAATTGTAAAGTGGAGAAAGCAAGAGCGCGCGAATTCACTCAAGCAAACACAAACAGCACAGCACAATGCGTATTTTTTTTAAATTGACAAAATAAATCAAAAATAAATCAAAAATAAAAATAAGAGGAAAAGGCGCGAGTGCGCGAACACACAGGAGCAAAGACAAGCAGCGCAGATTGATGCGTAGTAAAAAAAATAATAAATAGACAACTGGTCGACCTCATTAGAAATAAAAACCCAAAAGATTAGATAGACAAACAAACAAACACATAAATGTGGAGAGAAGGGCAGTGCGCGCAGGAGCAAAGGTAAACAGCAGACAGACCTGAATACTTATCTTTACAAGGTCGACCTCAGAACTTTGTTCAGTTTGTCTCGGTGATGGATAATGGAAGGAAGGGCAGGCAACTGTTCGATTTCATTTAAATAAACAAATAAAAAATAAGATAAACTCTCAGGAATAGATAAATAATAACAAAAAAATTGTAAAGTGGAGAAAGCGAGAGCGCGCGAATGCACTCAAGCAAACACAAACAGCACAGCACGATGCGTATTTTTTTTTTAAATTGACAAAATTAATCAAAAATAAATCAAAAATAAAAATAAGTGGAAAAGGCGAGAGTGCGCGAGCACACAGGAGCAAAGACAAGCAGCGCAGCTTGATGCGTAGTAAAAAAAATAATAAATAGACAACTGGTCGACCTCATTAGAAATAAAAACCCAAAAGATTAGATAGACAAACAAACAAACACATAAATGTGGAGAGAAGGGCAGTGCGCGCAGGAGCAAAGGTAAACAGCAGACAGACCTGAATCCTTATCTTTACAAGGTCGACCTCAGAACTTTGTTCAGTTTGTCTCGGTGACGGATAATGGAAGGAAGGGCAGGCAACTGGTCGACTTCATTTAAATAAACAAATAAAAATAAGATAAACTCTCAGGAATAGATAAATAATAACAAAAAAATTGTAAAGTGGAGAAAGCGAGAGCGCGCGAATGCACTCAAGCAAACACAAACAGCACAGCACGATGCGTATTTTTTTTAAATTGACAAAATAAATCAAAAATAAATCAAAAATAAAAATAAGTGGAAAAGGCGAGAGTGCGCGAGCACACAGGAGCAAAGACAAGCAGCGCAGCTTGATGCGTAGTAAAAAAAATAATAAATAGACAACTGGTCGACCTCATTAGAAATAAAAACCCAAAAGATTAGATAGACAAACAAACAAACACATAAATGTGGAGAGAAGGGCAGTGCGCGCAGGAGCAAAGGTAAACAGCAGACAGACCTGAATCCTTATCTTTACAAGGTCGACCTCAGAACTTTGTTCAGTTTGTCTCGGTGACGGATAATGGAAGGAAGGGCAGGCAACTGGTCGACTTCATTTAAATAAACAAATAAAAAATAAGATAAACTCTCAGGAATAGATAAATAATAACAAAAAAATTGTAAAGTGGAGAAAGCGAGAGCGCGCGAATGCACTCAAGCAAACACAAACAGCACAGCACGATGCGTATTTTTTTTAAATTGACAAAATAAATCAAAAATAAATCAAAAATAAAAATAAGTGGAAAAGGCGAGAGTGCGCGAGCACACAGGAGCAAAGACAAGCAGCGCAGCTTGATGCGTAGTAAAAAAAATAATAAATAGACAACTGGTCGACCTCATTAGAAATAAAAACCCAAAAGATTAGATAGACAAACAAACAAACACATAAATGTGGAGAGAAGGGCAGTGCGCGCAGGAGCAAAGGTAAACAGCAGACAGACCTGAATCCTTATCTTTACAAGGTCGACCTCAGAACTTTGTTCAGTTTGTCTCGGTGACGGATAATGGAAGGAAGGGCAGGCAACTGGTCGACTTCATTTAAATAAACAAATAAAAAATAAGATAAACTCTCAGGAATAGATAAATAATAACAAAAAAATTGTAAAGTGGAGAAAGCGAGAGCGCGCGAATGCACTCAAGCAAACACAAACAGCACAGCACGATGCGTATTTTTTTTTTAAATTGAAAAATAAATCAAAAATAAAAATAAGTGGAAAAGGCGAGAGTGCGCGAGCACACAGGAGCAAAGACAAGCAGCGCAGCTTGATGCGTAGTAAAAAAAATAATAAATAGACAACTGGTCGACCTCATTAGAAATAAAAACCCAAAAGATTAGATAGACAAACAAACAAACACATAAATGTGGAGAGAAGGGCAGTGCGCGCAGGAGCAAAGGTAAACAGCAGACAGACCTGAATCCTTATCTTTACAAGGTCGACCTCAGAACTTTGTTCAGTTTGTCTCGGTGACGGATAATGGAAGGAAGGGCAGGCAACTGGTCGACTTCATTTAAATAAACAAATAAAAAATAAGATAAACTCTCAGGAATAGATAAATAATAACAAAAAAATTGTAAAGTGGAGAAAGCGAGAGCGCGCGAATGCACTCAAGCAAACACAAACAGCACAGCACGATGCGTATTTTTTTTTAAATTGACAAAATAAATCAAAAATAAATCAAAAATAAAAATAAGTGGAAAAGGCGAAGTGCGCGAGCACACAGGAGCAAAGACAAGCAGCGCAGCTTGATGCGTAGTAAAAAAAATAATAAATAGACAACTGGTCGACCTCATTAGAAATAAAAACCCAAAAGATTAGATAGACAAACAAACAAACACATAAATGTGGAGAGAAGGGCAGTGCGCGCAGGAGCAAAGGTAAACAGCAGACAGACCTGAATCCTTATCTTTACAAGGTCGACCTCAGAACTTTGTTCAGTTTGTCTCGGTGACGGATAATGGAAGGAAGGGCAGGCAACTGGTCGACTTCATTTAAATAAACAAATAAAAAATAAGATAAACTCTCAGGAATAGATAAATAATAACAAAAAAATTGTAAAGTGGAGAAAGCGAGAGCGCGCGAATGCACTCAAGCAAACACAAACAGCACAGCACGATGCGTATTTTTTTTAAATTGAAAAAATAAATCAAAAATAAAAATAAGTGGAAAAGGCGAGAGTGCCCGAGCACACAGGAGCAAAGACAAGCAGCGCAGCTTGATGCGTAGTAAAAAAAATAATAAATAGACAACTGGTCGACCTCATTAGAAATAAAAACCCAAAAGATTAGATAGACAAACAAACAAACACATAAATGTGGAGAGAAGGGCAGTGCGCGCAGGAGCAAAGGTAAACAGCAGACAGACCTGAATCCTTATCTTTACAAGGTCGACCTCAGAACTTTGTTCAGTTTGTCTCGGTGACGGATAATGGAAGGAAGGGCAGGCAACTGGTCGACTTCATTTAAATAAACAAATAAAAAATAAGATAAACTCTCAGGAATAGATAAATAATAACAAAAAAATTGTAAAGTGGAGAAAGCGAGAGCGCGCGAATGCACTCAAGCAAACACAAACAGCACAGCACGATGCGTATTTTTTTTAAATTGACAAAATAAATCAAAAATAAATCAAAAATAAAAATAAGTGGAAAAGGCGAAGTGCGCGAGCACACAGGAGCAAAGACAAGCAGCGCAGCTTGATGCGTAGTAAAAAAAATAATAAATAGACAACTGGTCGACCTCATTAGAAATAAAAACCCAAAAGATTAGATAGACAAACAAACAAACACATAAATGTGGAGAGAAGGGCAGTGCGCGCAGGAGCAAAGGTAAACAGCAGACAGACCTGAATCCTTATCTTTACAAGGTCGACCTCAGAACTTTGTTCAGTTTGTCTCGGTGACGGATAATGGAAGGAAGGGCAGGCAACTGGTCGACTTCATTTAAATAAACAAATAAAAAATAAGATAAACTCTCAGGAATAGATAAATAATAACAAAAAAATTGTAAAGTGGAGAAAGCGAGAGCGCGCGAATGCACTCAAGCAAACACAAACAGCACAGCACGATGCGTATTTTTTTTTAAATTGACAAAATAAATCAAAAATAAATCAAAAATAAAAATAAGTGGAAAAGGCGAGAGTGCGCGAGCACACAGGAGCAAAGACAAGCAGCGCAGCTTGATGCGTAGTAAAAAAAATAATAAATAGACAACTGGTCGACCTCATTAGAAATAAAAACCCAAAAGATTAGATAGACAAACAAACAAACACATAAATGTGGAGAGAAGGGCAGTGCGCGCAGGAGCAAAGGTAAACAGCAGACAGACCTGAATCCTTATCTTTACAAGGTCGACCTCAGAACTTTGTTCAGTTTGTCTCGGTGACGGATAATGGAAGGAAGGGCAGGCAACTGTCGACTTCATTTAAATAAACAAATAAAAAATAAGATAAACTCTCAGGAATAGATAAATAATAACAAAAAAATTGTAAAGTGGAGAAAGCGAGAGCGCGCGAATGCACTCAAGCAAACACAAACAGCACAGCACGATGCGTATTTTTTTTTAAATTGACAAAATAATCAAAAATAAATCAAAAATAAAAATAAGTGGAAAAGGCGAGAGTGCGCGAGCACACAGGAGCAAAGACAAGCAGCGCAGCTTGATGCGTAGTAAAAAAAATAATAAATAGACAACTGGTCGACCTCATTAGAAATGAAAACCCAAAAGATTAGATAGACAAACAAACAAACACATAAATGTGGAGAGAAGGGCAGTGCGCGCAGGAGCAAAGGTAAACAGCAGACAGACCTGAATCCTTATCTTTACAAGGTCGACCTCAGAACTTTGTTCAGTTTGTCTCGGTGACGGATAATGGAAGGAAGGGCAGGCAACTGGTCGACTTCATTTAAATAAACAAATAAAAAATAAGATAAACTCTCAGGAATAGATAAATAATAACAAAAAAATTGTAAAGTGGAGAAAGCGAGAGCGCGCGAATGCACTCAAGCAAACACAAACAGCACAGCACGATGCGTATTTTTTTTAAATTGACAAAATAAATCAAAAATAAATCAAAAATAAAAATAAGTGGAAAAGGCGAGAGTGCGCGAGCACACAGGAGCAAAGACAAGCAGCGCATTGATGCGTAGTAAAAAAAATAATAAATAGACAACTGGTCGACCTCATTAGAAATAAAAACCCAAAAGATTAGATAGACAAACAAACAAACACATAAATGTGGAGAGAAGGGCAGTGCGCGCAGGAGCAAAGGTAAACAGCAGACAGACCTGAATCCTTATCTTTACAAGGTCGACCTCAGAACTTTGTTCAGTTTGTCTCGGTGACGGATAATGGAAGGAAGGGCAGGCAACTGGTCGACTTCATTTAAATAAACAAATAAAAATAAGATAAACTCTCAGGAATAGATAAATAATAACAAAAAAATTGTAAAGTGGAGAAAGCGAGAGCGCGCGAATGCACTCAAGCAAACACAAACAGCACAGCACGATGCGTATTTTTTTTTAAATTGACAAAATAAATCAAAAATAAATCAAAAATAAAAATAAGTGGAAAAGGCGAGAAGTGCGCGAGCACACAGGAGCAAAGACAAGCAGCGCAGCTTGATGCGTAGTAAAAAAAATAATAAATAGACAACTGGTCGACCTCATTAGAAATAAAAACCCAAAAGATTAGATAGACAAACAAACAAACACATAAATGTGGAGAGAAGGGCAGTGCGCGCAGGAGCAAAGGTAAACAGCAGACAGACCTGAATCCTTATCTTTACAAGGTCGACCTCAGAACTTTGTTCAGTTTGTCTCGGTGACGGATAATGGAAGGAAGGGCAGGTAACTGGTCGACTTCATTTAAATAAACAAATAAAAAATAAGATAAACTCTCAGGAATAGATAAATAATAACAAAAAAATTGTAAAGTGGAGAAAGCGAGAGCGCGCGAATGCACTCAAGCAAACACAAACAGCACAGCACGATGCGTATTTTTTTTAAATTGACAAAATAAATCAAAAATAAATCAAAAATAAAAATAAGTGGAAAAGGCGAGAGTGCGCGAGCACACAGGAGCAAAGACAAGCAGCGCAGCTTGATGCGTAGTAAAAAAAATAATAAATAGACAACTGGTCGACCTCATTAGAAATAAAAACCCAAAAGATTAGATAGACAAACAAACAAACACATAAATGTGGAGAGAAGGGCAGTGCGCGCAGGAGCAAAGGTAAACAGCAGACAGACCTGAATCCTTATCTTTACAAGGTCGACCTCAGAACTTTGTTCAGTTTGTCTCGGTGACGGATAATGGAAGGAAGGGCAGGCAACTGGTCGACTTCATTTAAATAAACAAATAAAAAATAAGATAAACTCTCAGGAATAGATAAATAATAACAAAAAAATTGTAAAGTGGAGAAAGCGAGAGCGCGCGAATGCACTCAAGCAAACACAAACAGCACAGCACGATGCGTATTTTTTTTTAAATTGACAAAATTAAATCAAAAATAAATCAAAAATAAAAATAAGTGGAAAAGGCGAGAGTGCGCGAGCACACAGGAGCAAAGACAAGCAGCGCAGCTTGATGCGTAGTAAAAAAAATAATAAATAGACAACTGGTCGACCTCATTAGAAATAAAAACCCAAAAGATTAGATAGACAAACAAACAAACACATAAATGTGGAGAGAAGGGCAGTGCGCGCAGGAGCAAAGGTAAACAGCAGACAGACCTGAATCCTTATCTTTACAAGGTCGACCTCAGAACTTTGTTCAGTTTGTCTCGGTGACGGATAATGGAAGGAAGGGCAGGCAACTGGTCGACTTCATTTAAATAAACAAATAAAAAATAAGATAAACTCTCAGGAATAGATAAATAATAACAAAAAAATTGTAAAGTGGAGAAAGCGAGAGCGCGCGAATGCACTCAAGCAAACACAAACAGCACAGCACGATGCGTATTTTTTTTTAAATTGACAAAATAAATCAAAAATAAATCAAAAATAAAAATAAGTGGAAAAGGCGAGAGTGCGCGAGCACACAGGAGCAAAGACAAGCAGCGCAGCTTGATGCGTAGTAAAAAAAATAATAAATAGACAACTGGTCGACCTCATTAGAAATAAAAACCCAAAAGATTAGATAGACAAACAAACAAACACATAAATGTGGAGAGAAGGGCAGTGCGCGCAGGAGCAAAGGTAAACAGCAGACAGACCTGAATCCTTATCTTTACAAGGTCGACCTCAGAACTTTGTTCAGTTTGTCTCGGTGACGGATAATGGAAGGAAGGGCAGGCAACTGGTCGACTTCATTTAAATAAACAAATAAAAAATAAGATAAACTCTCAGGAATAGATAAATAATAACAAAAAAATTGTAAAGTGGAGAAAGCGAGAGGGCGCGAATGCACTCAAGCAAACACAAACAGCACAGCACGATGCGTATTTTTTTTTAAATTGACAAAATAAATCAAAAATAAATCAAAAATAAAAATAAGTGGAAAAGGCGAGAATGCGCGAGCACACAGGAGCAAAGACAAGCAGCGCAGCTTGATGCGTAGTAAAAAAAATAATAAATAGACAACTGGTCGACCTCATTAGAAATAAAAACCCAAAAGATTAGATAGACAAACAAACAAACACATAAATGTGGAGAGAAGGGCAGTGCGCGCAGGAGCAAAGGTAAACAGCAGACAGACCTGAATCCTTATCTTTACAAGGTCGACCTCAGAACTTTGTTCAGTTTGTCTCGGTGACGGATAATGGAAGGAAGGGCAGGCAACTGGTCGACTTCATTTAAATAAACAAATAAAAAATAAGATAAACTCTCAGGAATAGATAAATAATAACAAAAAAATTGTAAAGTGGAGAAAGCGAGAGCGCGCGAATGCACTCAAGCAAACACAAACAGCACAGCACGATGCGTATTTTTTTTAAATTGACAAAATAAATCAAAAATAAATCAAAAATAAAAATAAGTGGAAAAGGCGAGAGTGCGCGAGCACACAGGAGCAAAGACAAGCAGCGCAGCTTGATGCGTAGTAAAAAAAATAATAAATAGACAACTGGTCGACCTCATTAGAAATAAAAACCCAAAAGATTAGATAGACAAACAAACAAACACATAAATGTGGAGAGAAGGGCAGTGCGCGCAGGAGCAAAGGTAAACAGCAGACAGACCTGAATCCTTATCTTTACAAGGTCGACCTCAGAACTTTGTTCAGTTTGTCTCGGTGACGGATAATGGAAGGAAGGGCAGGCAACTGGTCGACTTCATTTAAATAAACAAATAAAAAATAAGATAAACTCTCAGGAATAGATAAATAATAACAAAAAAATTGTAAAGTGGAGAAAGCGAGAGCGCGCGAATGCACTCAAGCAAACACAAACAGCACAGCACGATGCGTATTTTTTTTAAATTGACAAAATAAATCAAAAATAAATCAAAAATAAAAATAAGTGGAAAAGGCGAGAGTGCGCGAGCACACAGGAGCAAAGACAAGCAGCGCAGCTTGATGCGTAGTAAAAAAAATAATAAATAGACAACTGGTCGACCTCATTAGAAATAAAAACCCAAAAGATTAGATAGACAAACAAACAAACACATAAATGTGGAGAGAAGGGCAGTGCGCGCAGGAGCAAAGGTAAACAGCAGACAGACCTGAATCCTTATCTTTACAAGGTCGACCTCAGAACTTTGTTCAGTTTGTCTCGGTGACGGATAATGGAAGGAAGGGCAGGCAACTGGTCGACTTCATTTAAATAAACAAATAAAAAATAAGATAAACTCTCAGGAATAGATAAATAATAACAAAAAAATTGTAAAGTGGAGAAAGCGAGAGCGCGCGAATGCACTCAAGCAAACACAAACAGCACAGCACGATGCGTATTTTTTTTTTAAATTGACAAAATTAATCAAAAATAAATCAAAAATAAAAATAAGTGGAAAAGGCGAGAGTGCGCGAGCACACAGGAGCAAAGACAAGCAGCGCAGCTTGATGCGTAGTAAAAAAAATAATAAATAGACAACTGGTCGACCTCATTAGAAATAAAAACCCAAAAGATTAGATAGACAAACAAACAAACACATAAATGTGGAGAGAAGGGCAGTGCGCGCAGGAGCAAAGGTAAACAGCAGACAGACCTGAATCCTTATCTTTACAAGGTCGACCTCAGAACTTTGTTCAGTTTGTCTCGGTGACGGATAATGGAAGGAAGGGCAGGCAACTGGTCGACTTCATTTAAATAAACAAATAAAAAATAAGATAAACTCTCAGGAATAGATAAATAATAACAAAAAAATTGTAAAGTGGAGAAAGCGAGAGCGCGCGAATGCACTCAAGCAAACACAAACAGCACAGCACGATGCGTATTTTTTTTTAAATTGACAAAATAATCAAAAATAAATCAAAAATAAAAATAAGTGGAAAAGGCGAGAGTGCGCGAGCACACAGGAGCAAAGACAAGCAGCGCAGCTTGATGCGTAGTAAAAAAAATAATAAATAGACAACTGGTCGACCTCATTAGAAATAAAAACCCAAAAGATTAGATAGACAAACAAACAAACACATAAATGTGGAGAGAAGGGCAGTGCGCGCAGGAGCAAAGGTAAACAGCAGACAGACCTGAATCCTTATCTTTACAAGGTCGACCTCAGAACTTTGTTCAGTTTGTCTCGGTGACGGATAATGGAAGGAAGGGCAGGCAACTGGTCGACTTCATTTAAATAAACAAATAAAAAATAAGATAAACTCTCAGGAATAGATAAATAATAACAAAAAAATTGTAAAGTGGAGAAAGCGAGAGCGCGCGAATGCACTCAAGCAAACACAAACAGCACAGCACGATGCGTATTTTTTTTTAAATTGACAAAATAAATCAAAAATAAATCAAAAATAAAAATAAGTGGAAAAGGCGAGAGTGCGCGAGCACACAGGAGCAAAGACAAGCAGCGCAGCTTGATGCGTAGTAAAAAAAATAATAAATAGACAACTGGTCGACCTCATTAGAAATAAAAACCCAAAAGATTAGATAGACAAACAAACAAACACATAAATGTGGAGAGAAGGGCAGTGCGCGCAGGAGCAAAGGTAAACAGCAGACAGACCTGAATCCTTATCTTTACAAGGTCGACCTCAGAACTTTGTTCAGTTTGTCTCGGTGACGGATAATGGAAGGAAGGGCAGGCAACTGGTCGACTTCATTTAAATAAACAAATAAAAAATAAGATAAACTCTCAGGAATAGATAAATAATAACAAAAAAATTGTAAAGTGGAGAAAGCGAGAGCGCGCGAATGCACTCAAGCAAACACAAACAGCACAGCACGATGCGTATTTTTTTTAAATTGACAAAATAAATCAAAAATAAATCAAAAATAAAAATAAGTGGAAAAGGCGAGAATGCGCGAGCACACAGGAGCAAAGACAAGCAGCGCAGCTTGATGCGTAGTAAAAAAAATAATAAATAGACAACTGGTCGACCTCATTAGAAATAAAAACCCAAAAGATTAGATAGACAAACAAACAAACACATAAATGTGGAGAGAAGGGCAGTGCGCGCAGGAGCAAAGGTAAACAGCAGACAGACCTGAATCCTTATCTTTACAAGGTCGACCTCAGAACTTTGTTCAGTTTGTCTCGGTGACGGATAATGGAAGGAAGGGCAGGCAACTGGTCGACTTCATTTAAATAAACAAAAAAAAATAAGATAAACTCTCAGGAATAGATAAATAATAACAAAAAAATTGTAAAGTGGAGAAAGCGAGAGCGCGCGAATGCACTCAAGCAAACACAAACAGCACAGCACGATGCGTATTTTTTTTTAAATTGACAAAATAAATCAAAAATAAATCAAAAATAAAAATAAGTGGAAAAGGCGAGAAGTGCGCGAGCACACAGGAGCAAAGACAAGCAGCGCAGCTTGATGCGTAGTAAAAAAAATAATAAATAGACAACTGGTCGACCTCATTAGAAATAAAAACCCAAAAGATTAGATAGACAAACAAACAAACACATAAATGTGGAGAGAAGGGCAGTGCGCGCAGGAGCAAAGGTAAACAGCAGACAGACCTGAATCCTTATCTTTACAAGGTCGACCTCAGAACTTTGTTCAGTTTGTCTCGGTGACGGATAATGGAAGGAAGGGCAGGCAACTGGTCGACTTCATTTAAATAAACAAATAAAAAATAAGATAAACTCTCAGGAATAGATAAATAATAACAAAAAAATTGTAAAGTGGAGAAAGCGAGAGCGCGCGAATGCACTCAAGCAAACACAAACAGCACAGCACGATGCGTATTTTTTTTAAATTGACAAAATAAATCAAAAATAAATCAAAAATAAAAATAAGTGGAAAAGGCGAGAGTGCGCGAGCACACAGGAGCAAAGACAAGCAGCGCAGCTTGATGCGTAGTAAAAAAAATAATAAATAGACAACTGGTCGACCTCATTAGAAATAAAAACCCAAAAGATTAGATAGACAAACAAACAAACACATAAATGTGGAGAGAAGGGCAGTGCGCGCAGGAGCAAAGGTAAACAGCAGACAGACCTGAATCCTTATCTTTACAAGGTCGACCTCAGAACTTTGTTCAGTTTGTCTCGGTGACGGATAATGGAAGGAAGGGCAGGCAACTGGTCGACTTCATTTAAATAAACAAATAAAAAATAAGATAAACTCTCAGGAATAGATAAATAATAACAAAAAAATTGTAAAGTGGAGAAAGCGAGAGCGCGCGAATGCACTCAAGCAAACACAAACAGCACAGCACGATGCGTATTTTTTTTTAAATTGACAAAATAAATCAAAAATAAATCAAAAATAAAAATAAGTGGAAAAGGCGAGAGTGCGCGAGCACACAGGAGCAAAGACAAGCAGCGCAGCTTGATGCGTAGTAAAAAAAATAATAAATAGACAACTGGTCGACCTCATTAGAAATAAAAACCCAAAAGATTAGATAGACAAACAAACAAACACATAAATGTGGAGAGAAGGGCAGTGCGCGCAGGAGCAAAGGTAAACAGCAGACAGACCTGAATCCTTATCTTTACAAGGTCGACCTCAGAACTTTGTTCAGTTTGTCTCGGTGACGGATAATGGAAGGAAGGGCAGGCAACTGGTCGACTTCATTTAAATAAACAAATAAAAAATAAGATAAACTCTCAGGAATAGATAAATAATAACAAAAAAATTGTAAAGTGGAGAAAGCGAGAGCGCGCGAATGCACTCAAGCAAACACAAACAGCACAGCACGATGCGTATTTTTTTTAAATTGACAAAATTAAATCAAAAATAAATCAAAAATAAAAATAAGTGGAAAAGGCGAGAGTGCGCGAGCACACAGGAGCAAAGACAAGCAGCGCAGCTTGATGCGTAGTAAAAAAAATAATAAATAGACAACTGGTCGACCTCATTAGAAATAAAAACCCAAAAGATTAGATAGACAAACAAACAAACACATAAATGTGGAGAGAAGGGCAGTGCGCGCAGGAGCAAAGGTAAACAGCAGACAGACCTGAATCCTTATCTTTACAAGGTCGACCTCAGAACTTTGTTCAGTTTGTCTCGGTGACGGATAATGGAAGGAAGGGCAGGCAACTGGTCGACTTCATTTAAATAAACAAATAAAAAATAAGATAAACTCTCAGGAATAGATAAATAATAACAAAAAAATTGTAAAGTGGAGAAAGCGAGAGCGCGCGAATGCACTCAAGCAAACACAAACAGCACAGCACGATGCGTATTTTTTTTAAATTGACAAAATAAATCAAAAATAAATCAAAAATAAAAATAAGTGGAAAAGGCGAGAGTGCGCGAGCACACAGGAGCAAAGACAAGCAGCGCAGCTTGATGCGTAGTAAAAAAAATAATAAATAGACAACTGGTCGACCTCATTAGAAATAAAAACCCAAAAGATTAGATAGACAAACAAACAAACACATAAATGTGGAGAGAAGGGCAGTGCGCGCAGGAGCAAAGGTAAACAGCAGACAGACCTGAATCCTTATCTTTACAAGGTCGACCTCAGAACTTTGTTCAGTTTGTCTCGGTGACGGATAATGGAAGGAAGGGCAGGCAACTGGTCGACTTCATTTAAATAAACAAATAAAAAATAAGATAAACTCTCAGGAATAGATAAATAATAACAAAAAAATTGTAAAGTGGAGAAAGCGAGAGCGCGCGAATGCACTCAAGCAAACACAAACAGCACAGCACGATGCGTTTTTTTTTAAATTGACAAAATAAATCAAAAATAATCAAAAATAAAAATAAGTGGAAAAGGCGAGAGTGCGCGAGCACACAGGAGCAAAGACAAGCAGCGCAGCTTGATGCGTAGTAAAAAAAATAATAAATAGACAACTGGTCGACCTCATTAGAAATAAAAACCCAAAAGATTAGATAGACAAACAAACAAACACATAAATGTGGAGAGAAGGGCAGTGCGCGCAGGAGCAAAGGTAAACAGCAGACAGACCTGAATCCTTATCTTTACAAGGTCGACCTCAGAACTTTGTTCAGTTTGTCTCGGTGACGGATAATGGAAGGAAGGGCAGGCAACTGGTCGACTTCATTTAAATAAACAAATAAAAAATAAGATAAACTCTCAGGAATAGATAAATAATAACAAAAAAATTGTAAAGTGGAGAAAGCGAGAGCGCGCGAATGCACTCAAGCAAACACAAACAGCACAGCACGATGCGTATTTTTTTTTAAATTGACAAAATAAATCAAAAATAAATCAAAAATAAAAATAAGTGGAAAAGGCGAGAGTGCGCGAGCACACAGGAGCAAAGACAAGCAGCGCAGCTTGATGCGTAGTAAAAAAAATAATAAATAGACAACTGGTCGACCTCATTAGAAATAAAAACCCAAAAGATTAGATAGACAAACAAACAAACACATAAATGTGGAGAGAAGGGCAGTGCGCGCAGGAGCAAAGGTAAACAGCAGACAGACCTGAATCCTTATCTTTACAAGGTCGACCTCAGAACTTTGTTCAGTTTGTCTCGGTGACGGATAATGGAAGGAAGGGCAGGCAACTGGTCGACTTCATTTAAATAAACAAATAAAAAATAAGATAAACTCTCAGGAATAGATAAATAATAACAAAAAAATTGTAAAGTGGAGAAAGCGAGAGCGCGCGAATGCACTCAAGCAAACACAAACAGCACAGCACGATGCGTATTTTTTTTTAAATTGACAAAATAAATCAAAAATAAATCAAAAATAAAAATAAGTGGAAAAGGCGAGAGTGCGCGAGCACACAGGAGCAAAGACAAGCAGCGCAGCTTGATGCGTAGTAAAAAAAATAATAAATAGACAACTGGTCGACCTCATTAGAAATAAAAACCCAAAAGATTAGATAGACAAACAAACAAACACATAAATGTGGAGAGAAGGGCAGTGCGCGCAGGAGCAAAGGTAAACAGCAGACAGACCTGAATCCTTATCTTTACAAGGTCGACCTCAGAACTTTGTTCAGTTTGTCTCGGTGACGGATAATGGAAGGAAGGGCAGGCAAACTGGTCGACTTCATTTAAATAAACAAATAAAAAATAAGATAAACTCTCAGGAATAGATAAATAATAACAAAAAAATTGTAAAGTGGAGAAAGCGAGAGCGCGCGAATGCACTCAAGCAAACACAAACAGCACAGCACGATGCGTATTTTTTTTAAATTGACAAAATAAATCAAAAATAAATCAAAAATAAAAATAAGTGGAAAAGGCGAGAGTGCGCGAGCACACAGGAGCAAAGACAAGCAGCGCAGCTTGATGCGTAGTAAAAAAAATAATAAATAGACAACTGGTCGACCTCATTAGAAATAAAAACCCAAAAGATTAGATAGACAAACAAACAAACACATAAATGTGGAGAGAAGGGCAGTGCGCGCAGGAGCAAAGGTAAACAGCAGACAGACCTGAATCCTTATCTTTACAAGGTCGACCTCAGAACTTTGTTCAGTTTGTCTCGGTGACGGATAATGGAAGGAAGGGCAGGCAACTGGTCGACTTCATTTAAATAAACAAAAAAAAATAAGATAAACTCTCAGGAATAGATAAATAATAACAAAAAAATTGTAAAGTGGAGAAAGCGAGAGCGCGCGAATGCACTCAAGCAAACACAAACAGCACAGCACGATGCGTATTTTTTTTAAATTGACAAAATAAATCAAAAATAAATCAAAAATAAAAATAAGTGGAAAAGGCGCGAGTGCGCGAGCACACAGGAGCAAAGACAAGCAGCGCAGCTTGATGCGTAGTAAAAAAAATAATAAATAGACAACTGGTCGACCTCATTAGAAATAAAAACCCAAAAGATTAGATAGACAAACAAACAAACACATAAATGTGGAGAGAAGGGCAGTGCGCGCAGGAGCAAAGGTAAACAGCAGACAGACCTGAATCCTTATCTTTACAAGGTCGACCTCAGAACTTTGTTCAGTTTGTCTCGGTGACGGATAATGGAAGGAAGGGCAGGCAACTGGTCGACTTCATTTAAATAAACAAATAAAAAATAAGATAAACTCTCAGGAATAGATAAATAATAACAAAAAAATTGTAAAGTGGAGAAAGCGAGAGCGCGCGAATGCACTCAAGCAAACACAAACAGCACAGCACGATGCGTATTTTTTTTTAAATTGACAAAATAAATCAAAAATAAATCAAAAATAAAAATAAGTGGAAAAGGCGAGAGTGCGCGAGCACACAGGAGCAAAGACAAGCAGCGCAGCTTGATGCGTAGTAAAAAAAATAATAAATAGACAACTGGTCGACCTCATTAGAAATAAAAACCCAAAAGATTAGATAGACAAACAAACAAACACATAAATGTGGAGAGAAGGGCAGTGCGCGCAGGAGCAAAGGTAAACAGCAGACAGACCTGAATCCTTATCTTTACAAGGTCGACCTCAGAACTTTGTTCAGTTTGTCTCGGTGACGGATAATGGAAGGAAGGGCAGGCAACTGGTCGACTTCATTTAAATAAACAAATAAAAAATAAGATAAACTCTCAGGAATAGATAAATAATAACAAAAAAATTGTAAAGTGGAGAAAGCGAGAGCGCGCGAATGCACTCAAGCAAACACAAACAGCACAGCACGATGCGTATTTTTTTTTAAATTGACAAAATAAATCAAAAATAATCAAAAATAAAAATAAGTGGAAAAGGCGAGAAGTGCGCGAGCACACAGGAGCAAAGACAAGCAGCGCAGCTTGATGCGTAGTAAAAAAAATAATAAATAGACAACTGGTCGACCTCATTAGAAATGAAAACCCAAAAGATTAGATAGACAAACAAACAAACACATAAATGTGGAGAGAAGGGCAGTGCGCGCAGGCGCAAAGGTAAACAGCAGACAGACCTGAATCCTTATCTTTACAAGGTCGACCTCAGAACTTTGTTCAGTTTGTCTCGGTGACGGATAATGGAAGGAAGGGCAGGCAACTGGTCGACTTCATTTAAATAAACAAAAAAAAATAAGATAAACTCTCAGGAATAGATAAATAATAACAAAAAAATTGTAAAGTGGAGAAAGCAAGAGCGCGCGAATTCACTCAAGCAAACACAAACAGCACAGCACAATGCGTATTTTTTTTAAATTGACAAAATAAATCAAAAATAAATCAAAAATAAAAATAAGAGGAAAAGGCGCGAGTGCGCGAACACACAGGAGCAAAGACAAGCAGCGCAGATTGATGCGTAGTAAAAAAAATAATAAATAGACAACTGGTCGACCTCATTAGAAATAAAAACCCAAAAGATTAGATAGACAAACAAACAAACACATAAATGTGGAGAGAAGGGCAGTGCGCGCAGGAGCAAAGGTAAACAGCAGACAGACCTGAATACTTATCTTTACAAGGTCGACCTCAGAACTTTGTTCAGTTTGTCTCGGTGATGGATAATGGAAGGAAGGGCAGGCAACTGTTCGATTTCATTTAAATAAACAAATAAAAAATAAGATAAACTCTCAGGAATAGATAAATAATAACAAAAAAATTGTAAAGTGGAGAAAGCGAGAGCGCGCGAATGCACTCAAGCAAACACAAACAGCACAGCACGATGCGTATTTTTTTTTAAATTGACAAAATTAATCAAAAATAAATCAAAAATAAAAATAAGTGGAAAAGGAGAGAGTGCGCGAGCACACAGGAGCAAAGACAAGCAGCGCAGCTTGATGCGTAGTAAAAAAAATAATAAATAGACAACTGGTCGACCTCATTAGAAATAAAAACCCAAAAGATTAGATAGACAAACAAACAAACACATAAATGTGGAGAGAAGGGCAGTGCGCGCAGGAGCAAAGGTAAACAGCAGACAGACCTGAATCCTTATCTTTACAAGGTCGACCTCAGAACTTTGTTCAGTTTGTCTCGGTGACGGATAATGGAAGGAAGGGCAGGTAACTGGTCGACTTCATTTAAATAAACAAATAAAAAATAAGATAAACTCTCAGGAATAGATAAATAATAACAAAAAAATTGTAAAGTGGAGAAAGCGAGAGCGCGCGAATGCACTCAAGCAAACACAAACAGCACAGCACGATGCGTATTTTTTTTAAATTGACAAAATAAATCAAAAATAAATCAAAAATAAAAATAACTGCAAAATGCGAGAGTGCGTGAGCACACAGGAGCAAAGACAAGCAGCGCAGCTTGATGCGTAGTAAAAAAAATAATAAATAGACAACTGGTCGACCTCATTAGAAATAAAAACCCAAAAGATTAGATAGACAAACAAACAAACACATAAATGCGGAGAGAAGGGCAGTGCGCGCAGGAGCAAAGTTAAACAGCAGACAGACCTGAATACTTATCTTTACAAGGTCGACCTCAGAACTTTGTTCAGTTTGTCTCGGTGACGGATAATGGAAGGAAGGGCAGGCAGCAGGTCGACTTCATTTAAATAAACAAATAAAATATAAGATAAACTCTCAAGAATAGATAAATAATAACAAAAAAATTGTAAAGTGGAGAAAGCGAGAGCGCGCGAATGCACTCAAGCAAACACAAACAGCACAGCACGATGCGTATTTTTTTTTAATTGACAATATAAATCAAAAATAAATCAAAAATAAAAATAAGTGGAAAAGGCGAGAGTGCGCGAGCACACAGGGGCAAAGACAAGCAGCGCAGCTTGATGCGTAGTAAAAAAAATAATAAATAGACAACTGGTCGACCTCATTAGAAATAAAAACCCAAAAGATTAGATAGGCAAACAAACAAACACATAAATGTGGAGAGAAGGGCAGTGCGCGCAGGAGCAAAGGTAAACAGCAGACAGACCTGAATCCTTATCTTTACAAGGTCGACCTCAGAACTTTGTTCAGTTTGTCTCGGTGACGGATAATGGAAGGAAGGGCAGGCAACTGGTCGACTTCATTTAAATAAACAAATAAAAAATAAGATAAACTCTCAGGAATAGATAAATAATAACAAAAAAATTGTAAAGTGGAGAAAGCGAGAGCGCGCGAATGCACTCAAGCAAACACAAACAGCACAGCACGATGCGTATTTTTTTTTAAATTGACAAAATTAACCAAAAATATATCAAAAATAAAAATAAGTGGAAAAGGCGAGAGTGCGCGAGCACACAGGAGCAAAGACAAGCAGCGCAGCTTGATGCGTAGTAAAAAAAATAATAAATAGACAACTGGTCGACCTCATTAGAAATAAAAACCCAAAAGATTAGATAGACAAACAAACAAACACATAAATGTGGAGAGAAGGGCAGTGCGCGCAGGAGCAAAGGTAAACAGCAGACAGACCTGAATCCTTATCTTTACAAGGTCGACCTCAGAACTTTGTTCAGTTTGTCTCGGTGACGGATAATGGAAGGAAGGGCAGGCAACTGGTCGACTTCATTTAAATAAACAAATAAAAAATAAGATAAACTCTCAGGAATAGATAAATAATAACAAAAAAATTGTAAAGTGGAGAAAGCGAGAGGGCGCGAATGCACTCAAGCAAACACAAACAGCACAGCACGATGCGTATTTTTTTTTAAATTGACAAAATAAATCAAAAATAAATCAAAAATAAAAATAAGTGGAAAAGGCGAGAATGCGCGAGCACACAGGAGCAAAGACAAGCAGCGCAGCTTGATGCGTAGTAAAAAAAATAATAAATAGACAACTGGTCGACCTCATTAGAAATAAAAACCCAAAAGATTAGATAGACAAACAAACAAACACATAAATGTGGAGAGAAGGGCAGTGCGCGCAGGAGCAAAGGTAAACAGCAGACAGACCTGAATCCTTATCTTTACAAGGTCGACCTCAGAACTTTGTTCAGTTTGTCTCGGTGACGGATAATGGAAGGAAGGGCAGGCAACAGGTCGACTACATTTAAATAAACAAATAAAAAATAAGATAAACTCTCAGGAATAGATAAATAATAACAAAAAAAATTGTAAAGTGGAGAAAGCGAGAGCGCGCGAATGCACTCAAGCAAACACAAACAGCACAGCACGATGCGTATTTTTTTTAAAATTGACAAAATAAATCAAAAATAAATCAAAAATAAAAATAAGTGGGAAAGGCGAGAGTGCCCGAGCACACAGGAGCAAAGACAAGCAGCGCAGCTTGATGCGTAGTAAAAAAAATAATAAATAGACAACTGGTCGACCTCATTAGAAATAAAAACCCAAAAGATTAGATAGACAAACAAACAAACACATAAATGTGGAGAGAAGGGCAGTGCGCGCAGGAGCAAAGGTAAACAGCAGACAGACCTGAATCCTTATCTTTACAAGGTCGACCTCAGAACTTTGTTCAGTTTGTCTCGGTGACGGATAATGGAAGGAAGGGCAGGCAACTGGTCGACTTCATTTAAATAAACAAATAAAAAATAAGATAAACTCTCAGGAATAGAAAAATAATAACAAAAAAATTGTAAAGTGGAGAAAGCGAGAGCGCGCGAATGCACTCAAGCAAACACAAACAGCACAGCACGAGGCGTATATTTTTTTTAAAATTGACAAAATAAATCAAAATAAATCAAAAATAAAAATAAGTGGAAAAGGAGAGAGTGCGCGAGCACACAGGAGCAAAGACAAGCAGCGCAGCTTGATGCGTAGTAAAAAAAATAATAAATAGACAACTGGTCGACCTCATTAGAAATAAAACCCCAAAAGATTAGATAGACAAACAAACAAACACATAAATGTGGAGAGAAGGGCAGTGCACGCAGGAGCAAAGGTAAACAGCAGACAGACCTGAATCCTTATCTTTACAAGGTCGACCTCAGAACTTTGTTCAGTTTGTCTCGGTGACGGATAATGGAAGGAAGTGCAGGCAACTGGTCGACTTCATTTAAATAAACAAATAAAAAATAAGATAAACTCTCAGGAATAGATAAATAATAACAAAAAAATTGTAAAGTGGAGAAAGCGAGAGCGCGCGAATGCACTCAAGCAAACACAAACAGCACAGCACGATGCGTTTTTTTTTAAATTGACAAAATTAACCAAAAATATATCAAAAATAAAAATAAGTGGAAAAGGCGAGAGTGCGCGAGCACACAGGAGCAAAGACAAGCAGCGCAGCTTGATGCGTAGTAAAAAAAATAATAAATAGACAACTGGTCGACCTCATTAGAAATAAAAACCCAAAAGATTAGATAGACAAACAAACAAACACATAAATGTGGAGAGAAGGGCAGTGCGCGCAGGAGCAAAGGTAAACAGCAGACAGACCTGAATCCTTATCTTTACAAGGTCGACCTCAGAACTTTGTTCAGTTTGTCTCGGTGACGGATAATGGAAGGAAGGGCAGGCAACTGGTCGACTTCATTTAAATAAACAAATAAAAAATAAGATAAACTCTCAGGAATAGATAAATAATAACAAAAAAATTGTAAAGTGGAGAAAGCGAGAGGGCGCGAATGCACTCAAGCAAACACAAACAGCACAGCACGATGCGTATTTTTTTTTAAATTGACAAAATAAATCAAAAATAAATCAAAAATAAAAATAAGTGGAAAAGGCGAGAATGCGCGAGCACACAGGAGCAAAGACAAGCAGCGCAGCTTGATGCGTAGTAAAAAAAATAATAAATAGACAACTGGTCGACCTCATTAGAAATAAAAACCCAAAAGATTAGATAGACAAACAAACAAACACATAAATGTGGAGAGAAGGGCAGTGCGCGCAGGAGCAAAGATAAACAGCAGACAGACCTGAATCCTTATCTTTACAAGGTCGACCTCAGAACTTTGTTCAGTTTGTCTCGGTGACGGATAATGGAAGGAAGGGCAGGCAACAGGTCGACTACATTTAAATAAACAAATAAAAAATAAGATAAACTCTCAGGAATAGATAAATAATAACAAAAAAATTGTAAAGTGGAGAAAGCGAGAGCGCGCGAATGCACTCAAGCAAACACAAACAGCACAGCACGATGCGTATTTTTTTTAAAATTGACAAAATAAATCAAAAATAAATCAAAAATAAAAATAAGTGGGAAAGGCGAGAGTGCCCGAGCACACAGGAGCAAAGACAAGCAGCGCAGCTTGATGCGTAGTAAAAAAAATAATAAATAGACAACTGGTCGACCTCATTAGAAATAAAAACCCAAAAGATTAGATAGACAAACAAACAAACACATAAATGTGGA
>NW_025959878.1:29387-69226 GCF_023159225.1 Perognathus longimembris pacificus | reverse complement strand
ACCTGAATCCTTATCTTTACAAGGTCGACCTCAGAACTTTGTTCAGTTTGTCTCGGTGACGGATAATGGAAGGAAGGGCAGGGCAACTGGTCGACTTCATTTAAATAAACAAATAAAAAATAAGATAAACTCTCAGGAATAGATAAATAATAACAAAATTTGTAAAGTGGAGAAAGCGAGAGCGCCCGAATGCACTCAAGCAAACACAAAGAGCACAGCACGATGCGTATTTTTTTTTAAAATTGACAAAATAAATAAAAAATAAATCAAAAATAAAATAAGTGGAAAGGCGAGAGGGTGCGCGAGCACACAGGAGCAAAGACAAGCAGCGCAGCTTGATGCGTAGTAAAAAAAATAATAAATAGACAACTGGTCGACCTCATTAGAAATAAAAACCCAAAAGATTAGATAGACAAACAAACAAACACATAAATGTGGAGAGAAGGGCAGTGCGCGCAGGAGCAAAGGTAAACAGCAGACAGACCTGAATCCTTATCTTTACAAGGTCGACCTCAGAACTTTGTTCAGTTTGTCTCGGTGAGGGATAATGGAAGGAAGGGCAGGCAACTGGTCGACTTCATTTAAATAAACAAATAAAAAATAAGATAAACTCTCAGGAATAGATAAATAATAACAAAATTTGTAAAGTGGAGAAAGCGAGAGCGCGCGAATGCACTCAAGCAAACACAAAGAGCACAGCACGATGCGTATTTTTTTTTAAATTGACAAAATAAATAAAAAATAAATCAAAAATAAAAATAAGTGGAACAGGCGAGAGTGCGCGAGCACACAGGAGCAAAGACAAGCAGCGCAGCTTGATGCGTAGTAAAAAAAATTATAGACAACTGGTCGACCTCATTAGAAATAAATCCCATAAGATTAGATAGACAAACAAACAAACACATAAATGTGGAGAGAAGGGCAGTGCGCGCAGGAGCAAAGGTAAACAGCAGACAGACCTGAATCCTTATCTTTACTAGGTCGACCTCAGAACTTTGTTCAGTTTGGTCTCGGTGGACGGATAATGGAAGGAAGGGGCAGGCAACTGGTCGACTTCATTTAAATAAACAAATAAAAAATAAGATAAACTCTCAGGAATAGATAAATAATAACAAAAAAATTGTAAAGTGGAGAAAGCGAGGAGGCGCGCGAATGCACTCAAGCAAACACAAACAGCACAGCACGATGCGTATTTTTTTAAATTAACAAAATAAATCAAAAATAAATCAAAAATAAAAATAAGTGGAAAAGGCGAGAGTGCGCGAGCACAAGAAGCAAAGACAAGAGGCGCAGCTTGATGCGTAGTAAAAAAAATAATAAATAGACAACTGGTCGACCTCATTAGAAATAAAAAACCCAAAAGATTAGATAGACAAACAAACAAACATAAATGTGGAGAGAAGGGCAGTGCGCGCAGGAGCAAAGGTAAACAGCAGACAGACCTGAATCCTTATCTTTACAAGGTCGACCTCAGAACTTTGTTCAGTTTGTCTCGGTGACGGATAATGGAAGGAAGGGCAGGCAACTGGTCGACTTCATTTAAATAAACAAATAAAAAATAAGATAAACTCTCAGGAATAGATAAATAATAACAAAATTTGTAAAGTGGAGGAAAGCGAGAGCGCGCGAATGCACTGAAGCAAACACAAAGAGCACAGCACGATGCGTATTTTTTTTTAAAATTGACAAAATAAATTAAAAAATAAATCAAAAATAAAAATAAGTGGAAAAGGCGGAGGAGAGTGCGCGAGCACACAGGAGCAAAGACAAGCAGCGCAGCTTGATGCGTAGTAAAAAAAATTATAGACAACTGGTCGACCTCATTAGAAATAAAAACCCATAAGATTAGATAGACAAACAAA
The DNA here is from genome assembly GCF_023159225.1 of Perognathus longimembris pacificus. Taxonomy (NCBI): domain Eukaryota; kingdom Metazoa; phylum Chordata; class Mammalia; order Rodentia; family Heteromyidae; genus Perognathus; species Perognathus longimembris. Next base: position 67,364 of record NW_025959878.1, on the reverse strand, counting down.
CAAACACATAAATGTGGAGAGAAGGCAGTGCGCGCAGGAGCAAAGGTAAACAGCAGACAGACCTGAATCCTTATCTTTACAAGGTCGACCTCAGAACTTTGTTCAGTTTGTCTCGGTGACGGATAATGGAAGGAAGGGCAGGCAACTGGTCGACTTCATTTAAATAAACAGATAGAAAATAAGATAAACTCTCAGGAATAGATAAATAATAACAAAATTTGTAAAGTGGAGATAGCGAGAGCGCCCGAATGCACTCAAGCAAACACAAAGAGCACAGCACGATGCGTGTTTTTTTTAAAATTGACAAAATAAATAAAAAATAAATCAAAAATAAAAATAAGTGGAAAAGGCAAGAGTGCGCGAGCACACAGGAGCAAAGACAAGCAGCGCAGCTTGATGCGTAGTAAAAAAAATAATAAATAGACAACTGGTCGACCTCATTAGAAATAAAAACCCATAAGATTAGATAGACAAACAAACACATAAATGTGGAGAGAAGGGCAGTGCGCGCAGGAGCAAAGGTAAACAGCAGACAGACCTGAATCCTTATCTTTACAAGGTCGACCTCAGAACTTGTTCAGTTTGTCTCGGTGACGGATAATGGAAGGAAGGGGCAGGCAACTGGTCGACTTCATTTAAATAAACAAATAAAAAATAAGATAAACTCTCAGGAATAGATAAATAATAACAAAAAAATTGTAAAGTGGAGAAAGCGAGAGCGCGCGAATGCACTCAAGCAAACACAAACAGCACAGCACGATGCGTATTTTTTTTTAAATTGACAAAATAAATCAAAAATAAATCAAAAATAAAATAAGTGGAAAAGGCGAGAGTGCGCGAGCACACAGGAGCAAAGACAAGCAGCGCAGCTTGATGCGTAGTAAAAAAAATAATAAATAGACAACTGGTCGACCTCATTAGAAATAAAAACCCAAAAGATTAGATAGACAAACAAACAAACATAAATGTGGAGAGAAGGGCAGTGCGCGCAGGAGCAAAGGTAAACAGCAGACAGACCTGAATCCTTATCTTTACAAGGTCGACCTCAGAACTTTGTTTCAGTTTGTCTCGGGTGACGGATAATGGAAGGAAGGGCAGGCAACTGGTCGACTTCATTTAAATAAACAAATAAAAAATAAGATAAACTCTCAGGAATACATAAATAATAACAAAATTTGTAAAGTGGAGAAAGCGAGAGCGCCCGAATGCACTCAAGCAAACACAAAGAGCACAGCACGATGCGTGTTTTTTTTTAAAATTGACAAAATAAATAAAAAATAAATCAAAAATAAAATAAGTGGAAAAGGCGAGAGTGCGCGAGCACACAGGAGCAAGACAAGCAGCGCAGCTTGATGCGTAGTAAAAAAAATAATAGACAACTGGTCGACCTCATTAGAAATTAAAAACCCATAAGATTAGATAGACAAACAAACAAACACATAAATGTGGAGAGAAGGGCAGTGCGCGCAGGAGCAAAGGTAAACAGCAGACAGACCTGAATCCTTATCTTTACAAGGTCGACCTCAGAACTTTGTTCAGTTTGTCTCGGTGACGGATAATGGAAGGAAGGGCAGGCAACTGGTCGACTTCATTTAAATAAACAAATAAAAAATAAGATAAACTCTCAGGAATAGATAAATAATAACAAAAAAATTGTAAAGTGGAGAAAGCGAGAGGCGCGCGAATGCACTCAAGCAAACACAAACAGCACAGCACGATGCGTATTTTTTTTTAAATTGACAAAATAAATAAAAAATAAATCAAAAATAAAAATAAGTGGAAAAGGCGAGAGTGCGCGAGCACACAGGAGCAAAGACAAGCAGCGCAGCATGATGCGTAGTAAAAAAAATTATAGACAACTGGTCGACCTCATTAGAAATAAAAACCCATAAGATTAGATAGACAAACAAACAAACACATAAATGTGGAGAGAAGGGGCCAGTGCGCGCAGGAGCAAAGGTAAACAGCAGACAGACCTGAATCCTTATCTTTACAAGGTCGACCTCAGAACTTTGTTCAGTTTGTCTCGGTGACGGATAATGGAAGGAAGGGCAGGCAACTGGTCGACTTCATTTAAATAAACAAATAAAAAATAAGATAAACTCTCAGGAATAGATAAATAATAACAAAAAAATTGTAAAGTGGAGAAAGCGAGAGCGCGCGAATGCACTCAAGCAAACACAAACAGCACAGCACGATGCGTATTTTTTTTTAAATTAACAAAATAAATCAAAAATAAATCAAAAATAAAATAAGTGGAAAAAGGCGAGAGTGCGCGAGCACAAGAAGCAAAGACAAGCAGCGCAGCTTGATGCGTAGTAAAAAAAATAATAAATAGACAACTGGTCGACCTCATTAGAAATAAAAACCCAAAAGATTAGATAGACAAACAAACAAACATAAATGTGGAGAGAAGGGCAGTGCGCGCAGGAGCAAAGGTAAACAGCAGACAGACCTGAATCCTTATCTTTACAAGGTCGACCTCAGAACTTTGTTCAGTTTGTCTCGGTGACGGATAATGGAAGGAAGGGCAGGCAACTGGTCGACTTCATTTAAATAAACAAATAAAAAAATAAGATAAACTCTCAGGAATAGATAAATAATAACAAAATTTGTAAAGTGGAGAAAGCGAGAGCGCGCGAATGCACTGAAGCAAACACAAAGAGCACAGCACGATGCGTATTTTTTTTTAAAATTGACAAAATAAATCAAAAATAAATCAAAAATAAAAATAAGTGGGAAAAGGCGAGAGGTGCGCGAGCACACAGGAGCAAAGACAAGCAGCGCAGCTTGATGCGTAGTAAAAAAAATAATAGACAACTGGTCGACCTCATTAGAAATAAAAACCATAAGATTAGATAGACAAACAAACAAACACATAAATGTGGAGAGAAGGGCAGTGCGCGCAGGAGCAAAGGTAAACAGCAGACAGACCTGAATCCTTATCTTTACAAGGTCGACCTCAGAACTTTGTTCAGTTTGTCTCGGTGACGGATAATGGAAGGAAGGGCAGGCAACTGGTCGACTTCATTTAAATAAACAAATAAAAAATAAGATAAACTCTCAGGAATAGATAAATAATAACAAAAAAATTGTAAAGTGGAGAAAGCGAGAGCGCGCGAATGCACTCAAGCAAACACAAACAGCACAGCACGATGCGTATTTTTTTTAAATTGACAAAATAAATCAAAAATAAATCAAAAATAAAAATAAGTGGAAAAGGCGAGAGTGCGCGAGCACACAGGAGCAAAGACAAGCAGCGCAGCTTGATGCGTAGTAAAAAAAATAATAAATAGACAACTGGTCGACCTCATTAGAAATAAAAACCCAAAAGATTAGATAGACAAACAAACAAACATAAATGTGGAGAGAAGGGCAGTGCGCGCAGGAGCAAAGGTAAACAGCAGACAGACCTGAATCCTTATCTTTACAAGGTCGACCTCAGAACTTTGTTCAGATTGTCTCGGTGACGGATAATGGAAGGAAGGGCAGGCAACTGGTCGACTTCATTTAAATAAACAAATAAAAAATAAGATAAACTCTCAGGAATAGATAAATAATAACAAAAATATTGTAAAGTGGAGAAAGCGAGAGCGCGCGAATGCACTCAAGCAAACACAAACAGAACAGCACGATGCGTATTTTTTTTAAAAAATTGACAAAATAAATCAAAAATAAATCAAAAATAAAAATAAGTGGAAAAGGCGAGAGTGCGCGAGCACACAGGAGCAAAGACAAGCAGCGCAGCTTGATGCGTAGTAAAAAAAATAATAAATAGACAACTGGTCGACCTCATTAGAAATAAAAACCCAAAAGATTAGATAGACAAGCAAACAAACACATAAATGTGGAGAGAAGAGCAGTGCGCGCAGGAGCAAAGGTAAACAGCAGACAGACCTGAATCCTTATCTTTACAATGTCGACCTCAGAACTTTGTTCAGTTTGTCTCGGGTGACGGATAATGGAAGGAAGGGCAGGCAACTGGTCGACTTCATTTAAATAAACAAATAAAAAATAAGATAAACTCTCAGGAATAGATAAATAATAACAAAATTTGTAAAGTGGAGAAAGCGAGAGCGCGCGAATGCACTCAAGCAAACACAAAGAGCACAGCACGATGCGTATTTTTTTTTAAATTGACAAAATAAATAAAAAATAAATCAAAAATAAAAATAAGTGGAAAAGGCGAGAGTGCCGAGCACACAGGAGCAAAGACAAGCAGCGCAGCTTGATGCGTAGTAAAAAAAATTATAGACAACTGGTCGACCTCATTAGAAATAAAAACCCATAAGATTAGATAGACAAACAAACAAACACATAAATGTGGAGAGAAGGGCAGTGCGCGCAGGAGCAAAGGTAAACAGCAGACAGACCTGAATCCTTATCTTTACAAGGTCGACCTCAGAACTTTGTTCAGTTTGTCTCGGTGACGGATAATGGAAGGAAGGGCAGGGCAACTGGTCGACTTCATTTAAATAAACAAATAAAAAATAAGATAAACTCTCAGGAATAGATAAATAATAACAAAAAAATTGTAAAGTGGAGAAAGCGAGAGCGCGCGAATGCACTCAAGCAAACACAAACAGCACAGCACGATGCGTATTTTTTTTAATTAACAAAATAAATCAAAATAAATCAAAAATAAAAATAAGTGGAAAAGGCGAGAGTGCGCGAGCACAAGAAGCAAAGACAAGCAGCGCAGCTTGATGCGTAGTAAAAAAAATAATAAATAGACAACTGGTCGACCTCATTAGAAATAAAAACCCAAAAGATTAGATAGACAAACAAACAAACATAAATGTGGAGAGAAGGGCAGTGCGCGCAGGAGCAAAGGTAAACAGCAGACAGACCTGAATCCTTATCTTTACAAGGTCGACCTCAGAACTTTGTTCAGTTTGTCTCGGTGACGGATAATGGAAGGAAGGGCAGGCAACTGGTCGACTTCATTTAAATAAACAAATAAAAAATAAGATAAACTCTCAGGAATAGATAAATAATAACAAAATTTGTAAAGTGGAGAAAGCGAGAGCGCGCGAATGCACTGAAGCAAACACAAAGAGCACAGCACGATGCGTATTTTTTTTTTAAAATTGACAAAATAAATAAAAAATAAATCAAAAATAAAAATAAGTGAAAAGGCGAGAGTGCGCGAGCACACAGGAGCAAAGACAAGCAGCGCAGCTTGATGCGTAGTAAAAAAAATAATAAATAGACAACTGGTCGACCTCATTAGAAATAAAAACCCCAAAAGATTAGATAGACAAACAAACAAACACATAAATGTGGAGAGAAGGGCAGTGCGCGCAGGAGCAAAGGTAAACAGCAGACAGACCTGAATCCTTATCTTTACAAGGTCGACCTCAGAACTTTGTTCAGTTGTCTCGGTGAGGGATAATGGAAGGAAGGGCAGGCAACTGGTCGACTTCATTTAAATAAACAAATAAAAAAATAAGATAAACTCTCAGGAATAGATAAATAATAACAAAAAAATTGTAAAGTGAGAAAGCGAGAGCGCGCGAATGCACTCAAGCAAACACAAACAGCACAGCACGATGCGTATTTTTTTTTAAATTGACAAAATAAATAAAAAATAAATCAAAAATAAAAATAAGTGGAAAAGGCGAGAGTGCGCGAGCACACAGGAGCAAAGACAAGCAGCGCAGCTTGATGCGTAGTAAAAAAAATAATAAATAGACAACTGGTCTACCTCATTAGAAATAAAAACCCAAAAGATTAGATAGACAAACAAACAACACCTAAATGTGGAGAGAAGGGCAGTGCGCGCAGGAGCAAAGGTAAACAGCAGACAGACCTGAATCCTTATCTTTACAAGGTCGACCTCAGAACTTTGTTCAGTTTGTCTCGGTGACGGATAATGGAAGGAAGGGCAGGCAACTGGTCGACTTCATTTAAATAAACAATTAAAAAATTAGATAAACTCTCAGGAATAGATAAATAATAACAAAATTTGTAAAGTGGAGAAAGCGAGAGCGCGCGAATGCACTCAAGCAAACACAAAGAGCACAGCACGATGCGTATTTTTTTTTAAATTGACAAAATAAATAAAAAATAAATCAAAAATAAAAATAAGTGGAAAAGGCGAGAGTGCGCGAGCACACAGGAGCAAAGACAAGCAGCGCAGCTTGATGCGTAGTAAAAAAAATAATAAATAGACAACTGGTCGACCTCATTAGAAATAAAAACCCAAAAGATTAGATAGACAAACAAACAAACATAAATGTGGAGAGAAGGGCAGTGCGCGCAGGAACAAAGGTAAACAGCAGACAGACCTGAATCCTTATCTTTACAAGGTCGACCTCAGAACTTTGTTCAGTTTGTCTCGGTGACGGATAATGGAAGGAAGGGCAGGCAAGTGGTCGACTTCATTTAAATAAACAAATAAAAAATAAGATAAACTCTCAGGAATAGATAAATAATAACAAAAATATTGTAAAGTGGAGAAAGCGAGACCGCGCGAATGCACTCAAGCAAACACAAACAGAACAGCACGATGCGTATTTTTTTTTAAAAATTGACAAAATAAATCAAAAATAAATCAAAAATAAAAATAAGTGGAAAAGGGCGAGAGTGCGCGAGCACACAGGAGCAAAGACAAGCAGCGCAGCTTGATGCGTAGTAAAAAAAAATAATAAATAGACAACTGGTCGACCTCATTAGAAATAAAAACCCAAAAGATTAGATAGACAAACAAACAAACACATAAATGTGGAGAGAAGGGCAGTGCGCGCAGGAGCAATGGTAAACAGCAGACAGACCTGAATCCTTATCTTTACAAGGGCGACCTCAGAACTTTGTTCAGTTTGTCTCGGTGACGGATAATGGAAGGAAGGGCAGGCAACTGGTCGACTTCATTTAAATAAACAAATAAAAAATAAGATAAACTCTCAGGAATAGATAAATAATAACAAAAAATTGTAAAGTGGAGAAAGCGAGAGCGCGCGAATGCACTCAAGCAAACACAAACAGCACAGCACGATGCGTATTTTTTTTAAATTGACAAAATAAATCAAAAATAAATCAAAAATAAAAATAAGTGGAAAAGGCGAGAGTGCGCGAGCACACAGAGCAAAGACAAGCAGCGCAGCTTGATGCGAAGTAAAAAAATATTAAATAGACAACTGGTCGACCTCATTAGAAATAAAAACCCAAAAGATTAGATAGACAAACAAACAAACACATAAATGTGGAGAGAAGGGCAGTGCGCGCAGGAGCAAAGGTAAACAGCAGACAGACGTGAATCCTTATCTTTACAAGGTCGACCTCAGAACTTTGTTCAGTTTGTCTCGGTGACGGATAATGGAAGGAAGGGCAGGCAACTGGTCGACTTCATTTAAATAACAAATAAAAAATAAGATAAACTCTCAGGAATAGATAAATAATAACAAAGAAATTGTAAAGTGGAGAAAGCGAGAGCGCGCGAATGCACTCAAGCAAACACAAACAGCACAGCACGATGCGTATTTTTTTTTAAATTGACAAAATAAATCAAAAATAAATCAAAAATAAAAATAAGTGGAAAAGGCGAGAGTGCGCGAGCACACAGGAGCAAAGACAAGCAGCGCAGCTTGATGCGTAGTAAAAAAAATAATAAATAGACAACTGGTCGACCTCATTAGAAATAAAAACCCAAAAGATTAGATAGACAAACAAACAATCACATAAATGTGGAGAGAAGGGCAGTGCGCGCAGGAGCAAAGGTAAACAGCAGACAGACGTGAATCCTTATCTTTACAAGGTCGACCTCAAAACTTTGTTCAGTTTGTCCTCGGTGATGGATAATGGAAGGAAGGGCAGGCAACTGGTCGACTTCATTTAAATAAACAAATAAAAAATAAGATAAACTCTCAGGAATAGATAAATAATACAAAATTTGTAAAGTGGAGAAAGCGAGAGCGCCCGAATGCACTCAAGCAAACACAAAGAGCACAGCACGATGCGTATTTTTTTTTAAAATTGACAAAATAAATAAAAAATAAATCAAAAATAAAAATAAGTGGAAAAGGCGAGAGTGCGCGAGCACACAGGAGCAAAGACAAGCAGCGCAGCTTGATGCGTAGTAAAAAAAATAATAAATAGACAACTGGTCGACCTCATTAGAAATAAAAACCCAAAAGATTAGATAGACAAACAAACAAACACATAAATGTGGAGAGAAGGGCAGTGCGCGCAGGAGCAATGGTAAACAGCAGACAGACCTGAATCCTTATCTTTACAAGGGCGACCTCAGAACTTTGTTCAGTTTGTCTCGGTGACGGATAATGGAAGGAAGGGCAGGCAACTGGTCGACTTCATTTAAATAAACAAATAAAAAATAAGATAAACTCTCAGGAATAGATAAATAATAACAAAAAATTGTAAAGTGGAGAAAGCGGGAGAGCGCGCGAATGCACTCAAGCAAACACAAACAGCACAGCACGATGCGTATTTTTTTTAAATTGACAAAATAAATCAAAAATAAATCAAAAATAAAAATAAGTGGAAAAGGCGAGAGTGCGCGAGCACACAGGAGCAAAGACAAGCAGCGCAGCTTGATGCGAAGTAAAAAAATATTAAATAGACAACTGGTCGACCTCATTAGAAATAAAAACCCAAAAGATTAGATAGACAAACAAACAAACACATAAATGTGGAGAGAAGGGCAGGTGCGCGCAGGAGCAAAGGTAAACAGCAGACAGACGTGAATCCTTATCTTTACAAGGTCGACCTCAGAACTTTGTTCAGTTTGTCTCGGTGACGGATAATGGAAGGAAGGGCAGGCAACTGGTCGACTTCATTTAAATAAACAAATAAAAAATAAGATAAACTCTCAGGAATAGATAAATAATAACAAAGAAATTGTAAAGTGGAGAAAGCGAGAGGCGCGCGAAATGCACTCAAGCAAACACAAACAGCACAGCACGATGCGTATTTTTTTTTAAATTGACAAAATAAATCAAAAATAAATCAAAAATAAAAATAAGTGGAAAAGGCGAGAGGTGCGCGAGCACACAGGAGCAAAGACAAGCAGCGCAGCTTGATGCGTAGTAAAAAAAATAATAAATAGACAACTGGTCGACCTCATTAGAAATAAAAACCCAAAAGATTAGATAGACAAACAAACAATCACATAAATGTGGAGAGAAGGGCAGTGCGCGCAGGAGCAAAGGTAAACAGCAGACAGACGTGAATCCTTATCTTTACAAGGTCGACCTCAAAACTTTGTTCAGTTTGTCTCGGTGATGGATAATGGAAGGAAGGGCAGGCAACTGGTCGACTTCATTTAAATAAACAAATAAAAAATAAGATAAACTCTCAGGAATAGATAAATAATAACAAAATTTGTAAAGTGGAGAAAGCGAGAGCGCCCGAATGCACTCAAGCAAACACAAAGAGCACAGCACGATGCGTATTTTTTTTTTAAAATTGACAAAATAAATAAAAAATAAATCAAAAATAAAAATAAGTGGAAAAGGCGAGAGTGCGCGAGCACACAGGAGCAAAGACAAGCAGCGCAGCTTGATGCGTAGTAAAAAAAATAATAAATAGACAACTGGTCGACCTCATTAGAAATAAAAACCCAAAAGATTAGATAGACAAACAAACAAACACATAAATGTGGAGAGAAGGGCAGTGTGCGCAGGAGCAAAGGTAAACAGCAGACAGACCTGAATCCTTATCTTTACAAGGTCGACCTCAGAACTTTGTTCAGTTTGTCTCGGTGACGGATAATGGAAGGAAGGGCAGGCAACTGGTCGACTTCATTTAAATAAACAAATAAAAAATAAGATAAACTCTCAGGAATAGATAAATAATAACATAATTTGTAAAGTGGAGAAAGCGAGAGCGCCCGAATGCACTCAAGCAAACACAAAGAGCACAGCACGATGCGTATTTTTTTTTAAAATTGACAAAATAAATAAAAAATAAATCAAAAATAAAAATAAGTGGAAAAGGCGAGAGTGCGCGAGCACACAGGAGCAAAGACAAGCAGCGCAGCTTGATGCGTAGTAAAAAAAATAATAAATAGACAACTGGTCGACCTCATTAGAAATAAAAACCCAAAAGATTAGATAGACAAACAAACAAACACATAAATGTGGAGAGAAGGGCAGTGCGCGCAGGAGCAAAGGTAAACAGCAGACAGACCTGAATCCTTATCTTTACAAGGTCGACCTCAGAACTTTGTTCAGTTTGTCTCGGTGAGGGATAATGGAAGGAAGGGCAGGCAACTGGTCGACTTCATTTAAAAAAACAAATAAAAAATAAGATAAACTCTCAGGAATAGATAAATAATAACAAAAAAATTGTAAAGTGGAGAAAGCGAGAGCGCGCGAATGCACTCAAGCAAACACAAACAGCACAGCACGATGCGTATTTTTTTTAAATTGACAAAATAAATCAAAAATAAATCAAAAATAAAAATAAGTGGAAAAGGCGAGAGTGCGCGAGCACACAGGAGCAAAGAGAAGCAGCGCAGCTTGATGCGTAGTAAAAAAAATAATAAATAGACAACTGGTCGACCTCATTAGAAATAAAAACCCAAAAGATTAGATAGACAAACAAACAAACATAAATGTGGAGAGAAGGGCAGTGCGCGCAGGAGCAAAGGTAAACAGCAGACAGACCTGAATCCTTATCTTTACAAGGTCGACCTCAGAACTTTGTTCAGTTTTTCTCGGTGACGGATAATGGAAGGAAGGGCAGGCAACTGGTCGACTTCATTTAAATAAACAAATAAAAAATAAGATAAACTCTCAGGAATAGATAAATAATAACAAAATTTGTAAAGTGGAGAAAGCGAGAGCGCCCGAATGCACTCAAGCAAACACAAAGAGCACAGCACGATGCGTATTTTTTTTTAAAATTGACAAAATAAATAAAAAATAAATCAAAAATAAAAATAAGTGGAAAAGGCGAGAGTGCGCGAGCACACAGGAGCAAAGACAAGCAGCGCAGCTTGATGCGTAGTAAAAAAAAATAATAGACAACTGGTCGACCTCATTAGAAATAAAAACCCATAAGATTAGATAGACAAACAAACAAATAAATGTGGAGAGAAGGGCAGTGCGAGCACAGCACGATGCGTATTTTTTTTTAAAATTGACAAAATAAATAAAAAATAAATCAAAAATAAAAATAAGTGGAAAAGGCGAGAGTGCGCGAGCACACAGGAGCAAAGACAAGCAGCGCAGCTTGATGCGTAGTAAAAAAAATTATAGACAACTGGTCGACCTCATTAGAAATAAAAACCTATAAGATTAGATAGACAAACAAACAAACACATAAATGTGGAGAGAAGGGCAGTGCGCGCAGGAGCAAAGGTAAACAGCAGACAGACCTGAATCCTTATCTTTACAAGGTCGACCTCAGAACTTTGTTCAGTTTGTCTCGGTGACGGATAATGGAAGGAAGGGCAGGCAACTGGTCGACTTCATTTAAATAAACAAATAAAAAATAAGATAAACTCTCAGGAATAGATAAATAATAACAAAAAAAATTGTAAAGTGGAGAAAGCGAGAGCGCGCGAATGCACTCAAGCAAACACAAACAGAACAGCACGATGCGTATTTTTTTTTAAAAATTGACAAAATAAATCAAAAATAAATCAAAAATAAAAATAAGTGGAAAAGGCGAGAGTGCGCGAGCACACAGGAGCAAAGACAAGCAGCGCAGCTTGATGCGTAGTAAAAAAAATAATAAATAGACAACTGGTCGACCTCATTAGAAATAAAAACCCAAAAGATTAGATAGACAAACAAACAAACATAAATGTGGAGAGAAGGGCAGTGCGCGCAGGAGCAAAGGTAAACAGCAGACAGACCTGAATCCTTATCTTTACAAGGTCGACCTCAGAACTTTGTTCAGTTTGTCTCGGTGACGGATAATGGAAGGAAGGGCAGGCAACTGGTCGACTTCATTTAAATAAACAAATAAAAAATAAGATAAACTCTCAGGAATAGATAAATAATAACAAAATTTGTAAAGTGGAGAAAGCGAGAGCGCCCGAATGCACTCAAGCAAACACAAAGAGCACAGCACGATGCGTATTTTTTTTTAAAATTGACAAAATAAATAAAAAATAAATCAAAAATAAAAATAAGTGGAAAAGGCGAGAGTGCGCGAGCACACAGGAGCAAAGACAAGCAGCGCAGCTTGATGCGTAGTAAAAAAAATAATAAATAGACAACTGGTCGACCTCATTAGAAATAAAAACCCAAAAGATTAGATAGACAAACAAACAAACACATAAATGTGGAGAGAAGGGCAGTGCGCGCAGGAGCAAAGGTAAACAGCAGACAGACCTGAATCCTTATCTTTACAAGGTCGACCTCAGAACTTTGTTCAGTTTGTCTCGGTGAGGGATAATGGAAGGAAGGGCAGGCAACTGGTCGACTTCATTTAAATAAACAAATAAAAAATAAGATAAACTCTCAGGAATAGATAAATAATAACAAAAAAATTGTAAAGTGGAGAAAGCGAGAGCGCGCGAATGCACTCAAGCAAACACAAACAGCACAGCACGATGCGTATTTTTTTTTAAATTGACAAAATAAATAAAAAATAAATCAAAAATAAAAATAAGTGGAAAAGGCGAGAGTGCGCGAGCACACAGGAGCAAAGACAAGCAGCGCAGCTTGATGCGTAGTAAAAAAAATAATAAATAGACAACTGGTCTACCTCATTAGAAATAAAAACCCAAAAGATTAGATAGACAAACAAACAAACACCTAAATGTGGAGAGAAGGGCAGTGCGCGCAGGAGCAAAGGTAAACAGCAGACAGACCTGAATCCTTATCTTTACAAGGTCGACCTCAGAACTTTGTTCAGTTTGTCTCGGTGACGGATAATGGAAGGAAGGGCAGGCAACTGGTCGACTTCATTTAAATAAACAAATAAAAAATTAGATAAACTCTCAGGAATAGATAAATAATAACAAAATTTGTAAAGTGGAGAAAGCGAGAGCGCACGAATGCACTCAAGCAAACACAAAGAGCACAGCAAGATGCGTATTTTTTTTTAAATTGACAAAATAAATAAAAAATAAATCAAAAATAAAAATAAGTGGAAAAGGCGAGAGTGCGCGAGCACACAGGAGCAAAGACAAGCAGCGCAGCTTGATGCGTAGTAAAAAAAATAATAAATAGACAACTGGTCGACCTCATTAGAAATAAAAACCCAAAAGATTAGATAGACAAACAAACAAACATAAATGTGGAGAGAAGGGCAGTGCGCGCAGGAACAAAGGTAAACAGCAGACAGACCTGAATCCTTATCTTTACAAGGTCGACCTCAGAACTTTGTTCAGTTTGTCTCGGTGACGGATAATGGAAGGAAGGGCAGGCAAGTGGTCGACTTCATTTAAATAAACAAATAAAAAATAAGATAAACTCTCAGGAATAGATAAATAATAACAAAAATATTGTAAAGTGGAGAAAGCGAGACCGCGCGAATGCACTCAAGCAAACACAAACAGAACAGCACGATGCGTATTTTTTTTTAAAAATTGACAAAATAAATCAAAAATAAATCAAAAATAAAAATAAGTGGAAAAGGCGAGAGTGCGCGAGCACACAGGAGCAAAGACAAGCAGCGCAGCTTGATGCGTAGTAAAAAAAATAATAAATAGACAACTGGTCGACCTCATTAGAAATAAAAACCCAAAAGATTAGATAGACAAACAAACAAACACATAAATGTGGAGAGAAGGGCAGTGCGCGCAGGAGCAATGGTAAACAGCAGACAGACCTGAATCCTTATCTTTACAAGGGCGACCTCAGAACTTTGTTCAGTTTGTCTCGGTGACGGATAATGGAAGGAAGGGCAGGCAACTGGTCGACTTCATTTAAATAAACAAATAAAAAATAAGATAAACTCTCAGGAATAGATAAATAATAACAAAAAAATTGTAAAGTGGAGAAAGCGAGAGCGCGCGAATGCACTCAAGCAAACACAAACAGCACAGCACGATGCGTATTTTTTTTAAATTGACAAAATAAATCAAAAATAAATCAAAAATAAAAATAAGTGGAAAAGGCGAGAGTGCGCGAGCACACAGGAGCAAAGACAAGCAGCGCAGCTTGATGCGTAGTAAAAAAATATTAAATAGACAACTGGTCGACCTCATTAGAAATAAAAACCCAAAAGATTAGATAGACAAACAAACAAACACATAAATGTGGAGAGAAGGGCAGTGCGCGCAGGAGCAAAGGTAAACAGCAGACAGACGTGAATCCTTATCTTTACAAGGTCGACCTCAGAACTTTGTTCAGTTTGTCTCGGTGACGGATAATGGAAGGAAGGGCAGGCAACTGGTCGACTTCATTTAAATAAACAAATAAAAAATAAGATAAACTCTCAGGAATAGATAAATAATAACAAAAAAATTGTAAAGAGGAGAAAGCGAGAGCGCGCGAATGCACTCAAGCAAACACAAACAGCACAGCACGATGCGTATTTTTTTTTAAATTGACAAAATAAATCAAAAATAAATCAAAAATAAAAATAAGTGGAAAAGGCGAGAGTGCGCGAGCACACAGGAGCAAAGACAAGCAGCGCAGCTTGATGCGTAGTAAAAAAAATAATAAATAGACAACTGGTCGACCTCATTAGAAATAAAAACCCAAAAGATTAGATAGACAAACAAACAATCACATAAATGTGGAGAGAAGGGCAGTGCGCGCAGGAGCAAAGGTAAACAGCAGACAGACGTGAATCCTTATCTTTACAAGGTCGACCTCAAAACTTTGTTCAGTTTGTCTCGGTGATGGATAATGGAAGGAAGGGCAGGCAACTGATCGACTTCATTTAAATAAACAAATAAAAAATAAGATAAACTCTCAGGAATAGATAAATAATAACAAAATTTGTAAAGTGGAGAAAGCGAGAGCGCCCGAATGCACTCAAGCAAACACAAAGAGCACAGCACGATGCGTATTTTTTTTTAAAATTGACAAAATAAATAAAAAATAAATCAAAAATAAAAATAAGTGGAAAAGGCGAGAGTGCGCGAGCACACAGGAGCAAAGACAAGCAGCGCAGCTTGATGCGTAGTAAAAAAAATAATAAATAGACAACTGGTCGACCTCATTAGAAATAAAAACCCAAAAGATTAGATAGACAAACAAACAAACACATAAATGTGGAGAGAAGGGCAGTGTGCGCAGGAGCAAAGGTAAACAGCAGACAGACCTGAATCCTTATCATTACAAGGTCGACCTCAGAACTTTGTTCAGTTTGTCTCGGTGACGGATAATGGAAGGAAGGGCAGGTAACTGGTCGACTTCATTTAAATAAACAAATAAAAAATAAGATAAACTCTCAGGAATAGATAAATAATAACATAATTTGTAAAGTGGAGAAAGCGAGAGCGCCCGAATGCACTCAAGCAAACACAAAGAGCACAGCACGATGCGTATTTTTTTTAAAATTGACAAAATAAATAAAAAATAAATCAAAAATAAAAATAAGTGGAAAAGGCGAGAGTGCGCGAGCACACAGGAGCAAAGACAAGCAGCGCAGCTTGATGCGTAGTAAAAAAAATAATAAATAGACAACTGGTCGACCTCATTAGAAATAAAAACCCAAAAGATTAGATAGACAAACAAACAAACACATAAATGTGGAGAGAAGGGCAGTGCGCGCAGGAGCAAAGGTAAACAGCAGACAGACCTGAATCCTTATCTTTACAAGGTCGACCTCAGAACTTTGTTCAGTTTGTCTCGGTGAGGGATAATGGAAGGAAGGGCAGGCAACTGGTCGACTTCATTTAAAAAAACAAATAAAAAATAAGATAAACTCTCAGGAATAGATAAATAATAACAAAAAAATTGTAAAGTGGAGAAAGCGAGAGCGCGCGAATGCACTCAAGCAAACACAAACAGCACAGCACGATGCGTATTTTTTTTTAAATTGACAAAATAAATCAAAAATAAATCAAAAATAAAAATAAGTGGAAAAGGCGAGAGTGCGCGAGCACACAGGAGCAAAGAGAAGCAGCGCAGCTTGATGCGTAGTAAAAAAAATAATAAATAGACAACTGGTCGACCTCATTAGAAATAAAAACCCAAAAGATTAGATAGACAAACAAACAAACATAAATGTGGAGAGAAGGGCAGTGCGCGCAGGAGCAAAGGTAAACAGCAGACAGACCTGAATCCTTATCTTTACAAGGTCGACCTCAGAACTTTGTTCAGTTTGTCTCGGTGACGGATAATGGAAGGAAGGGCAGGCAACTGGTCGACTTCATTTAAATAAACAAATAAAAAATAAGATAAACTCTCAGGAATAGATAAATAATAACAAAATTTGTAAAGTGGAGAAAGCGAGAGCGCCCGAATGCACTCAAGCAAACACAAAGAGCACAGCACGATGCGTGTTTTTTTTTAAAATTGACAAAATAAATAAAAAATAAATCAAAAATAAAAATAAGTGGAAAAGGCGAGAGTGCGCGAGCACACAGGAGCAAAGACAAGCAGCGCAGCTTGATGCGTAGTAAAAAAAATAATAGACAACTGGTCGACCTCATTAGAAATAAAAACCCATAAGATTAGATAGACAAACAAACAAATAAATGTGGAGAGAAGGGCAGTGCGTGCAGGAGCAAAGGTAAACAGCAGACAGACCTGAATCCTTATCTTTACAAGGTCGACCTCAGAACTTTGTTCAGTTTGTCTCGGTGACGGATAATGGAAGGAAGGGCAGGCAACTGGTCGACTTCATTTAAATAAACAAATAAAAAATAAGATAAACTCTCAGGAATAGATAAATAATAACAAAAAAATTGTAAAGTGGAGAAAGCGAGAGCGCGCGAATGCACTCAAGCAAACACAAACAGCACAGCACGATGCGTATTTTTTTTTAATTGACAAAATAAATCAAAAATAAATCAAAAATAAAAATAAGTGGAAAAGGCGAGAGTGCGCGAGCACACAGGAGCAAAGACAAGCAGCGCAGCTTGATGCGTAGTAAAAAAAATAATAAATAGACAACTGGTCGACCTCATTAGAAATAAAAACCCAAAAGATTAGATAGACAAACAAACAATCACATAAATGTGGAGAGAAGGGCAGTGCGCGCAGGAGCAAAGGTAAACAGCAGACAGACGTGAATCCTTATCTTTACAAGGTCGACCTCAAAACTTTGTTCAGTTTGTCTCGGTGATGGATAATGGAAGGAAGGGCAGGCAACTGGTCGACTTCATTTAAATAAACAAATAAAAAATAAGATAAACTCTCAGGAATAGATAAATAATAACAAAAATTTGTAAAGTGGAGAAAGCGAGAGCGCCCGAATGCACTCAAGCAAACACAAAGAGCACAGCACGATGCGTATTTTTTTTTAAAATTGACAAAATAAATAAAAAATAAATCAAAAATAAAAATAAGTGGAAAAGGCGAGAGTGCGCGAGCACACAGGAGCAAAGACAAGCAGCGCAGCTTGATGCGTAGTAAAAAAAATAATAAATAGACAACTGGTCGACCTCATTAGAAATAAAAACCCAAAAGATTAGATAGACAAGCAAACAAACACATAAATGTGGAGAGAAGGGCAGTGCGCGCAGGAGCAAAGGTAAACAGCAGACAGACCTGAATCCTTATCTTTACAATGTCGACCTCAGAACTTTGTTCAGTTTGTCTCGGTGACGGATAATGGAAGGAAGGGCAGGCAACTGGTCGACTTCATTTAAATAAACAAATAAAAAATAAGATAAACTCTCAGGAATAGATAAATAATAACAAAATTTGTAAAGTGGAGAAAGCGAGAGCGCGCGAATGCACTCAAGCAAACACAAAGAGCACAGCACGATGCGTATTTTTTTTTAAATTGACAAAATAAATAAAAAATAAATCAAAAATAAAAATAAGTGGAAAAGGCGAGAGTGCGCGAGCACACAGGAGCAAAGACAAGCAGCGCAGCTTGATGCGTAGTAAAAAAAATTATAGACAACTGGTCGACCTCATTAGAAATAAAAACCCATAAGATTAGATAGACAAACAAACAAACACATAAATGTGGAGAGAAGGGCAGTGCGCGCAGGAGCAAAGGTAAACAGCAGACAGACCTGAATCCTTATCTTTACAAGGTCGACCTCAGAACTTTGTTCAGTTTGTCTCGGTGACGGATAATGGAAGGAAGGGCAGGCAACTGGTCGACTTCATTTAAATAAACAAATAAAAAATAAGATAAACTCTCAGGAATAGATAAATAATAACAAAAAAATTGTAAAGTGGAGAAAGCGAGAGCGCGCGAATGCACTCAAGCAAACACAAACAGCACAGCACGATGCGTATTTTTTTTAAATTAACAAAATAAATCAAAAATAAATCAAAAATAAAAATAAGTGGAAAAGGCGAGAGTGCGCGAGCACAAGAAGCAAAGACAAGCAGCGCAGCTTGATGCGTAGTAAAAAAAATAATAAATAGACAACTGGTCGACCTCATTAGAAATAAAAACCCAAAAGATTAGATAGACAAACAAACAAACATAAATGTGGAGAGAAGGGCAGTGCGCGCAGGAGCAAAGGTAAACAGCAGACAGACCTGAATCCTTATCTTTACAAGGTCGACCTCAGAACTTTGTTCAGTTTGTCTCGGTGACGGATAATGGAAGGAAGGGCAGGCAACTGGTCGACTTCATTTAAATAAACAAATAAAAAATAAGATAAACTCTCAGGAATAGATAAATAATAACAAAATTTGTAAAGTGGAGAAAGCGAGAGCGCGCGAATGCACTCAAGCAAACACAAAGAGCACAGCACGATGCGTATTTTTTTTTAAAATTGACAAAATAAATAAAAAATAAATCAAAAATAAAAATAAGTGGAAAAGGCGAGAGTGCGCGAGCACACAGGAGCAAAGACAAGCAGCGCAGCTTGATGCGTAGTAAAAAAAATTATAGACAACTGGTCGACCTCATTAGAAATAAAAACCTATAAGATTAGATAGACAAACAAACAAACACATAAATGTGGAGAGAAGGGCAGTGCGCGCAGGAGCAAAGGTAAACAGCAGACAGACCTGAATCCTTATCTTTACAAGGTCGACCTCAGAACTTTGTTCAGTTTGTCTCGGTGACGGATAATGGAAGGAAGGGCAGGCAACTGGTCGACTTCATTTAAATAAACAAATAAAAAATAAGATAAACTCTCAGGAATAGATAAATAATAACAAAAAAATTGTAAAGTGGAGAAAGCGAGAGCGCGCGAATGCACTCAAGCAAACACAAACAGAACAGCACGATGCGTTTTTTTTTAAAAAAATTGACAAAATAAATCAAAAATAAATCAAAAATAAAAATAAGTGGAAAAGGCGAGAGTGCGCGAGCACACAGGAGCAAAGACAAGCAGCGCAGCTTGATGCGTAGTAAAAAAAATAATAAATAGACAACTGGTCGACCTCATTAGAAATAAAAACCCAAAGATTAGATAGACAAACAAACAAACATAAATGTGGAGAGAAGGGCAGTGCGCGCAGGAGCAAAGGTAAACAGCAGACAGACCTGAATCCTTATCTTTACAAGGTCGACCTCAGAACTTTGTTCAGTTTGTCTCGGTGACGGATAATGGAAGGAAGGGCAGGCAACTGGTCGACTTCATTTAAATAAACAAATAAAAAATAAGATAAACTCTCAGGAATAGATAAATAATAACAAAATTTGTAAAGTGGAGAAAGCGAGAGCGCCCGAATGCACTCAAGCAAACACAAAGAGCACAGCACGATGCGTATTTTTTTTAAAATTGACAAAATAAATAAAAAATAAATCAAAAATAAAAATAAGTGGAAAAGGCGAGAGTGCGCGAGCACACAGGAGCAAAGACAAGCAGCGCAGCTTGATGCGTAGTAAAAAAAATAATAAATAGACAACTGGTCGACCTCATTAGAAATAAAAACCCAAAAGATTAGATAGACAAACAAACAAACACATAAATGTGGAGAGAAGGGCAGTGCGCGCAGGAGCAAAGGTAAACAGCAGACAGACCTGAATCCTTATCTTTACAAGGTCGACCTCAGAACTTTGTTCAGTTTGTCTCGGTGAGGGATAATGGAAGGAAGGGCAGGCAACTGGTCGACTTCATTTAAATAAACAAATAAAAAATAAGATAAACTCTCAGGAATAGATAAATAATAACAAAAAAATTGTAAAGTGGAGAAAGCGAGAGCGCGCGAATGCACTCAAGCAAACACAAACAGCACAGCACGATGCGTATTTTTTTTTAAATTGACAAAATAAATAAAAAATAAATCAAAAATAAAAATAAGTGGAAAAGGCGAGAGTGCGCGAGCACACAGGAGCAAAGACAAGCAGCGCAGCTTGATGCGTAGTAAAAAAAATAATAAATAGACAACTGGTCTACCTCATTAGAAATAAAAACCCAAAAGATTAGATAGACAAACAAACAAACACCTAAATGTGGAGAGAAGGGCAGTGCGCGCAGGAGCAAAGGTAAACAGCAGACAGACCTGAATCCTTATCTTTACAAGGTCGACCTCAGAACTTTGTTCAGTTTGTCTCGGTGACGGATAATGGAAGGAAGGGCAGGCAACTGGTCGACTTCATTTAAATAAACAAATAAAAAATAAGATAAACTCTCAGGAATAGATAAATAATAACAAAAAAATTGTAAAGTGGAGAAAGCGAGAGCGCGCGAATGCACTCAAGCAAACACAAACAGCACAGCACGATGCGTATTTTTTTTAAATTGACAAAATAAATCAAAAATAAATCAAAAATAAAAATAAGTGGAAAAGGCGAGAGTGCGCGAGCACACAGGAGCAAAGACAAGCAGCGCAGCTTGATGCGTAGTAAAAAAAATAATAAATAGACAACTGGTCGACCTAATTAGAAATAAAAACCCAAAAGATTAGATAGACAAACAAACAAACATAAATGTGGAGAGAAGGGCAGTGCGCGCAGGAGCAAAGGTAAACAGCAGACAGACCTGAATCCTTATCTTTACAAGGTCGACCTCAGAACTTTGTTCAGATTGTCTCGGTGACGGATAATGGAAGGAAGGGCAGGCAACTGGTCGACTTCATTTAAATAAACAAATAAAAAATAAGATAAACTCTCAGGAATAGATAAATAATAACAAAAATATTGTAAAGTGGAGAAAGCGAGAGCGCGCGAATGCACTCAAGCAAACACAAACAGAACAGCACGATGCGTATTTTTTTAAATTGACAAAATAAATCAAAAATAAATCAAAAATAAAAATAAGTGGAAAAGGCGAGAGTGCGCGAGCACACAGGAGCAAAGACAAGCAGCGCAGCTTGATGCGTAGTAAAAAAAATAATAAATAGACAACTGGTCGACCTCATTAGAAATAAAAACCCAAAAGATTAGATAGACAAGCAAACAAACACATAAATGTGGAGAGAAGGGCAGTGCGCGCAGGAGCAAAGGTAAACAGCAGACAGACCTGAATCCTTATCTTTACAATGTCGACCTCAGAACTTTGTTCAGTTTGTCTCGGTGACGGATAATGGAAGGAAGGGCAGGCAACTGGTCGACTTCATTTAAATAAACAAATAAAAAATAAGATAAACTCTCAGGAATAGATAAATAATAACAAAATTTGTAAAGTGGAGAAAGCGAGAGCGCGCGAATGCACTCAAGCAAACACAAAGAGCACAGCACGATGCGTTTTTTTTTTAAATTGACAAAATAAATAAAAAATAAATCAAAAATAAAAATAAGTGGAAAAGGCGAGAGTGCGCGAGCACACAGGAGCAAAGACAAGCAGCGCAGCTTGATGCGTAGTAAAAAAAATTATAGACAACTGGTCGACCTCATTAGAAATAAAAACCCATAAGATTAGATAGACAAACAAACAAACACATAAATGTGGAGAGAAGGGCAGTGCGCGCAGGAGCAAAGGTAAACAGCAGACAGACCTGAATCCTTATCTTTACAAGGTCGACCTCAGAACTTTGTTCAGTTTGTCTCGGTGACGGATAATGGAAGGAAGGGCAGGCAACTGGTCGACTTCATTTAAATAAACAAATAAAAAATAAGATAAACTCTCAGGAATAGATAAATAATAACAAAAAAATTGTAAAGTGGAGAAAGCGAGAGCGCGCGAATGCACTCAAGCAAACACAAACAGCACAGCACGATGCGTATTTTTTTTAAATTAACAAAATAAATCAAAAATAAATCAAAAATAAAAATAAGTGGAAAAGGCGAGAGTGCGCGAGCACAAGAAGCAAAGACAAGCAGCGCAGCTTGATGCGTAGTAAAAAAAATAATAAATAGACAACTGGTCGACCTCATTAGAAATAAAAACCCAAAAGATTAGATAGACAAACAAACAAACACATAAATGTGGAGAGAAGGGCAGTGCGCGCAGGAGCAAAGGTAAACAGCAGACAGACCTGAATCCTTATCTTTACAAGGTCGACCTCAGAACTTTGTTCAGTTTGTCTCGGTGACGGATAATGGAAGGAAGGGCAGGCAACTGGTCGACTTCATTTAAATAAACAAATAAAAAATAAGATAAACTCTCAGGAATAGATAAATAATAACAAAATTTGTAAAGTGGAGAAAGCGAGAGCGCGCGAATGCACTGAAGCAAACACAAAGAGCACAGCACGATGCGTATTTTTTTTTAAAATTGACAAAATAAATAAAAAATAAATCAAAAATAAAAATAAGTGGAAAAGGCGAGAGTGCGCGAGCACACAGGAGCAAAGACAAGCAGCGCAGCTTGATGCGTAGTAAAAAAAATTATAGACAACTGGTCGACCTCATTAGAAATAAAAACCCATAAGATTAGATAGACAAACAAACAAACACATAAATGTGGAGAGAAGGGCAGTGCGCGCAAGAGCAAAGGTAAACAGCAGACAGACCTGAATCCTTATCTTTACAAGGTCGACCTCAGAACTTTGTTCAGTTTGTCTCGGTGACGGATAATGGAAGGAAGGGCAGGCAACTGGTCGACTTCATTTAAATAAACAAATAAAAAATAAGATAAACTCTCAGGAATAGATAAATAATAACAAAAAAATTGTAAAGTGGAGAAAGCGAGAGCGCGCGAATGCACTCAAGCAAACACAAACAGAACAGCACGATGCGTGTTTTTTTTTAAAATTGACAAAATAAATCAAAAATAAATCAAAAATAAAAATAAGTGGAAAAGGCGAGAGTGCGCGAGCACACAGGAGCAAAGACAAGCAGCGCAGCTTGATGCGTAGTAAAAAAAATAATAAATAGACAACTGGTCGACCTCATTAGAAATAAAAACCCAAAAGATTAGATAGACAAACAAACAAACATAAATGTGGAGAGAAGGGCAGTGCGCGCAGGAGCAAAGGTAAACAGCAGACAGACCTGAATCCTTATCTTTACAAGGTCGACCTCAGAACTTTGTTCAGTTTGTCTCGGTGACGGATAATGGAAGGAAGGGCAGGCAACTGGTCGACTTCATTTAAATAAACAAATAAAAAATAAGATAAACTCTCAGGAATAGATAAATAATAACAAAAAAATTTGTAAAGTGGAGAAAGCGAGAGCGCCCGAATGCACTCAAGCAAACACAAAGAGCACAGCACGATGCGTATTTTTTTTTAAATTGACAAAATAAATCAAAAATAAATCAAAAATAAAAATAAGTGGAAAAGGCGAGAGTGCGCGAGCACACAGGAGCAAAGACAAGCAGCGCAGCTTGATGCGTAGTAAAAAAAATAATAAATAGACAACTGGTCGACCTCATTAGAAATAAAAACCCAAAAGATTAGATAGACAAACAAACAAACACATAAATGTGGAGAGAAGGGCAGTGCGCGCAGGAGCAAAGGTAAACAGCAGACAGACCTGAATCCTTATCTTTACAAGGTCGACCTCAGAACTTTGTTCAGTTTGTCTCGGTGAGGGATAATGGAAGGAAGGGCAGGCAACTGGTCGACTTCATTTAAATAAACAAATAAAAAATAAGATAAACTCTCAGGAATAGATAAATAATAACAAAAAAATTGTAAAGTGGAGAAAGCGAGAGCGCGCGAATGCACTCAAGCAAACACAAACAGCACAGCACGATGCGTATTTTTTTTTTAAATTGACAAAATAAATAAAAAATAAATCAAAAATAAAAATAAGTGGAAAAGGCGAGAGTGCGCGAGCACACAGGAGCAAAGACAAGCAGCGCAGCTTGATGCGTAGTAAAAAAAATAATAAATAGACAACTGGTCTACCTCATTAGAAATAAAAACCCAAAAGATTAGATAGACAAACAAACAAACATAAATGTGGAGAGAAGGGCAGTGCGCGCAGGAGCAAAGGTAAACAGCAGACAGACCTGAATCCTTATCTTTACAAGGTCGACCTCAGAACTTTGTTCAGTTTGTCTCGGTGACGGATAATGGAAGGAAGGGCAGGCAACTGGTCGACTTCATTTAAATAAACAAATAAAAAATTAGATAAACTCTCAGGAATAGATAAATAATAACAAAATTTGTAAAGTGGAGAAAGCGAGAGCGCGCGAATGCACTCAAGCAAACACAAAGAGCACAGCACGATGCGTATTTTTTTTTAAATTGACAAAATAAATAAAAAATAAATCAAAAATAAAAATAAGTGGAAAAGGCGAGAGTGCGCGAGCACACAGGAGCAAAGACAAGCAGCGCAGCTTGATGCGTAGTAAAAAAAATAATAAATAGACAACTGGTCGACCTCATTAGAAATAAAAACCCAAAAGATTAGATAGACAAACAAACAAACATAAATGTGGAGAGAAGGGCAGTGCGCGCAGGAACAAAGGTAAACAGCAGACAGACCTGAATCCTTATCTTTACAAGGTCGACCTCAGAACTTTGTTCAGTTTGTCTCGGTGACGGATAATGGAAGGAAGGGCAGGCAAGTGGTCGACTTCATTTAAATAAACAAATAAAAAATAAGATAAACTCTCAGGAATAGATAAATAATAACAAAAATATTGTAAAGTGGAGAAAGCGAGACCGCGCGAATGCACTCAAGCAAACACAAACAGAACAGCACGATGCGTATTTTTTTTTAAAAATTGACAAAATAAATCAAAAATAAATCAAAAATAAAAATAAGTGGAAAAGGCGAGAGTGCGCGAGCACACAGGAGCAAAGACAAGCAGCGCAGCTTGATGCGTAGTAAAAAAAATAATAAATAGACAACTGGTCGACATCATTAGAAATAAAAACCCAAAAGATTAGATAGACAAACAAACAAACACATAAATGTGGAGAGAAGGGCAGTGTGCGCAGGAGCAATGGTAAACAGCAGACAGACCTGAATCCTTATCTTTACAAGGGCGACCTCAGAACTTTGTTCAGTTTGTCTCGGTGACGGATAATGGAAGGAAGGGCAGGCAACTGGTCGACTTCATTTAAATAAACAAATAAAAAATAAGATAAACTCTCAGGAATAGATAAATAATAACAAAAAAATTGTAAAGTGGAGAAAGCGAGAGCGCGCGAATGCACTCAAGCAAACACAAACAGCACAGCACGATGCGTATTTTTTTTAAATTGACAAAATAAATCAAAAATAAATCAAAAATAAAAATAAGTGGAAAAGGCGAGAGTGCGCGAGCACACAGGAGCAAAGACAAGCAGCGCAGCTTGATGCGTAGTAAAAAAATATTAAATAGACAACTGGTCGACCTCATTAGAAATAAAAACCCAAAAGATTAGATAGACAAACAAACAAACACATAAATGTGGAGAGAAGGGCAGTGCGCGCAGGAGCAAAGGTAAACAGCAGACAGACGTGAATCCTTATCTTTACAAGGTCGACCTCAGAACTTTGTTCAGTTTGTCTCGGTGACGGATAATGGAAGGAAGGGCAGGCAACTGGTCGACTTCATTTAAATAAACAAATAAAAAATAAGATAAACTCTCAGGAATAGATAAATAATAACAAAAAAATTGTAAAGTGGAGAAAGCGAGAGCGCGCGAATGCACTCAAGCAAACACAAACAGCACAGCACGATGCGTATTTTTTTTTAAATTGACAAAATAAATCAAAAATAAATCAAAAATAAAAATAAGTGGAAAAGGCGAGAGTGCGCGAGCACACAGGCGCAAAGACAAGCAGCGCAGCTTGATGCGTAGTAAAAAAAATAATAAATAGACAACTGGTCGACCTCATTAGAAATAAAAACCCAAAAGATTAGATAGACAAACAAACAATCACATAAATGTGGAGAGAAGGGCAGTGCGCGCAGGAGCAAAGGTAAACAGCAGACAGACGTGAATCCTTATCTTTACAAGGTCGACCTCAAAACTTTGTTCAGTTTGTCTCGGTGATGGATAATGGAAGGAAGGGCAGGCAACTGGTCGACTTCATTTAAATA
This sequence comes from Perognathus longimembris pacificus, assembly GCF_023159225.1. Classification (NCBI taxonomy): domain Eukaryota; kingdom Metazoa; phylum Chordata; class Mammalia; order Rodentia; family Heteromyidae; genus Perognathus; species Perognathus longimembris. The sequence goes on along the minus strand of NW_025959878.1, from coordinate 41,041 downwards.
AACAAATAAAAAATAAGATAAACTCTCAGGAATAGATAAATAATAACAAAATTTGTAAAGTGGAGAAAGCGAGAGCGTCCGAATGCACTCAAGCAAACACAAAGAGCACAGCACGATGCGTATTTTTTTTTAAAATTGACAAAATAAATAAAAAATAAATCAAAAATAAAAATAAGTGGAAAAGGCGAGAGTGCGCGAGCACACAGGAGCAAAGACAAGCAGCGCAGCTTGATGCGTAGTAAAAAAAATAATAAATAGACAACTGGTCGACCTCATTAGAAATAAAAACCCAAAATATTAGATATACAAACAAACAAACACATAAATGTGGAGAGAAGGGCAGTGTGCGCAGGAGCAAAGGTAAACAGCAGACAGACCTGAATCCTTATCTTTACAAGGTCGACCTCAGAACTTTGTTCAGTTTGTCTCGGTGACGGATAATGGAAGGAAGGGCAGGTAACTGGTCGACTTCATTTAAATAAACAAATAAAAAATAAGATAAACTCTCAGGAATAGATAAATAATAACATAATTTGTAAAGTGGAGAAAGCGAGAGCGCCCGAATGCACTCAAGCAAACACAAAGAGCACAGCACGATGCGTATTTTTTTTTAAATTGACAAAATAAATAAAAAATAAATCAAAAATAAAAATAAGTGGAAAAGGCGAGAGTGCGCGAGCACACAGGAGCAAAGACAAGTAGCGCAGCTTGATGCGTAGTAAAAAAAATAATAAATAGACAACTGGTCGACCTCATTAGAAATAAAAACCCAAAAGATTAGATAGACAAACAAACAAACACATAAATGTGGAGAGAAGGGCAGTGCGCGCAGGAGCAAAGGTAAACAGCAGACAGACCTGAATCCTTATCTTTACAAGGTCGACCTCAGAACTTTGTTCAGTTTGTCTCGGTGACGGATAATGGAAGGAAGGGCAGGCAACTGGTCGACTTCATTTAAAAAAACAAATAAAAAATAAGATAAACTCTCAGGAATAGATAAATAATAACAAAAAAATTGTAAAGTGGAGAAAGCGAGAGCGCGCGAATGCACTCAAGCAAACACAAACAGCACAGCACGATGCGTATTTTTTTTTAAATTGACAAAATAAATCAAAAATAAATCAAAAATAAAAATAAGTGGAAAAGGCGAGAGTGCGCGAGCACACAGGAGCAAAGAGAAGCAGCGCAGCTTGATGCGTAGTAAAAAAAATAATAAATAGACAACTGGTCGACCTCATTAGAAATAAAAACCCAAAAGATTAGATAGACAAACAAACAAACATAAATGTGGAGAGAAGGGCAGTGCGCGCAGGAGCAAAGGTAAACAGCAGACAGACCTGAATCCTTATCTTTACAAGGTCGACCTCAGAACTTTGTTCAGTTTGTCTCGGTGACGGATAATGGAAGGAAGGGCAGGCAACTGGTCGACTTCATTTAAATAAACAAATAAAAAATAAGATAAACTCTCAGGAATAGATAAATAATAACAAAATTTGTAAAGTGGAGAAAGCGAGAGCGCCCGAATGCACTCAAGCAAACACAAAGAGCACAGCACGATGCGTATTTTTTTTAAATTGACAAAATAAATCAAAAATAAATCAAAAATAAAAATAAGTGGAAAAGGCGAGAGTGCGCGAGCACACAGGAGCAAAGACAAGCAGCGCAGCTTGATGCGTAGTAAAAAAAATAATAAATAGACAACTGGTCGACCTCATTAGAAATAAAAACCCAAAAGATTAGATAGACAAACAAACAATCACATAAATGTGGAGAGAAGGGCAGTGCGCGCAGGAGCAAAGGTAAACAGCAGACAGACGTGAATCCTTATCTTTACAAGGTCGACCTCAAAACTTTGTTCAGTTTGTCTCGGTGATGGATAATGGAAGGAAGGGCAGGCAACTGGTCGACTTCATTTAAATAAACAAATCAAAAATAAGATAAACTCTCAGGAATAGATAAATAATCACAAAATTTGTAAAGTGGAGAAAGCGAGAGCGCCCGAATGCACTCAAGCAAACACAAAGAGCACAGCACGATGCGTATTTTTTTTTAAAATTGACAAAATAAATAAAAAATAAATCAAAAATAAAAATAAGTGGAAAAGGCGAGAGTGCGCGAGCACACAGGAGCAAAGACAAGCAGCGCAGCTTGATGCGTAGTAAAAAAAATAATAAATAGACAACTGGTCGACCTCATTAGAAATAAAAACCCAAAAGATTAGATAGACAAACAAACAAACACATAAATGTGGAGAGAAGGGCAGTGTGCGCAGGAGCAAAGGTAAACAGCAGACAGACCTGAATCCTTATCTTTACAAGGTCGACCTCAGAACTTTGTTCAGTTTGTCTCGGTGACGGATAATGGAAGGAAGGGCAGGTAACTGGTCGACTTCATTTAAATAAACAAATAAAAAATAAGATAAACTCTCAGGAATAGATAAATAATAACATAATTTGTAAAGTGGAGAAAGCGAGAGCGCCCGAATGCACTCAAGCAAACACAAAGAGCACAGCACGATGCGTATTTTTTTTTAAATTGACAAAATAAATAAAAAATAAATCAAAAATAAAAATAAGTGGAAAAGGCGAGAGTGCGCGAGCACACAGGAGCAAAGACAAGCAGCGCAGCTTGATGCGTAGTAAAAAAAATAATAAATAGACAACTGGTCGACCTCATTAGAAATAAAAACCCAAAAGATTAGATAGACAAACAAACAAACACATAAATGTGGAGAGAAGGGCAGTGCGCGCAGGAGCAAAGGTAAACAGCAGACAGACCTGAATCCTTATCTTTACAAGGTCGACCTCAGAACTTTGTTCAGTTTGTCTCGGTGACGGATAATGGAAGGAAGGGCAGGCAACTGGTCGACTTCATTTAAAAAAACAAATAAAAAATAAGATAAACTCTCAGGAATAGATAAATAATAACAAAAAAATTGTAAAGTGGAGAAAGCGAGAGCGCGCGAATGCACTCAAGCAAACACAAACAGCACAGCACGATGCGTATTTTTTTTAAATTGACAAAATAAATCAAAAATAAATCAAAAATAAAAATAGGTGGAAAAGGCGAGAGTGCGCGAGCACACAGGATCAAAGAGAAGCAGCGCAGCTTGATGCGTAGTAAAAAAAATAATAAATAGACAACTGGTCGACCTCATTAGAAATAAAAACCCAAAAGATTAGATAGACAAACAAACAAACATAAATGTGGAGAGAAGGGCAGTGCGCGCAGGAGCAAAGGTAAACAGCAGACAGACCTGAATCCTTATCTTTACAAGGTCGACCTCAGAACTTTGTTCAGTTTGTCTCGGTGACGAATAATGGAAGGAAGGGCAGGCAACTGGTCGACTTCATTTAAATAAACAAATAAAAAATAAGATAAACTCTCAGGAATAGATAAATAATAACAAAATTTGTAAAGTGGAGAAAGCGAGAGCGCCCGAATGCACTCAAGCAAACACAAAGAGCACAGCACGATGCGTATTTTTTTTTAAATTGACAAAATAAATAAAAAATAAATCAAAAATAAAAATAAGTGGAAAAGGCGAGAGTGCGCGAGCACACAGGAGCAAAGACAAGCAGCGCAGCTTGATGCGTAGTAAAAAAAATAATAGACAACTGGTCGACCTCATTAGAAATAAAAACCCATAAGATTAGATAGACAAACAAACAAATAAATGTGGAGAGAAGGGCAGTGCGTGCAGGAGCAAAGGTAAACAGCAGACAGACCTGAATCCTTATCTTTACAATGTCGACCTCAGAACTTTGTTCAGTTTGTCTCGGTGACGGATAATGGAAGGAAGGGCAGGCAACTGGTCGACTTCATTTAAATAAACAAATAAAAAATAAGATAAACTCTCAGGAATAGATAAATAATAACAAAAAAATTGTAAAGTGGAGAAAGCGAGAGCGCGCGAATGCACTCAAGCAAACACAAACAGCACAGCACGATGCGTATTTTTTTTAAATTGACAAAATAAGTAAAAAATAAATCAAAAATAAAAATAAGTGGAAAAGGCGAGAGTGCGCGAGCACACAGGAGCAAAGACAAGCAGCGCAGCTTGATGCGTAGTAAAAAAAATAATAAATAGACAACTGGTCGACCTCATTAGAAATAAAAACCCAAAAGATTAGATAGACAAACAAACAAACATAAATGTGGAGAGAAGGGCAGTGCGCGCAGGAGCAAAGGTAAACAGCAGACAGACCTGAATCCTTATCTTTACAAGGTCGACCTCAGAACTTTGTTCAGTTTGCCTCGGTGACGGATAATGGAAGGAAGGGCAGGCAACTGGTCGACTTCATTTAAAAAAACAAATAAAAAATAAGATAAACTCTCAGGAATAGATAAATAATAACAAAAAAATTGTAAAGTGGAGAAAGCGAGAGCGCGCGAATGCACTCAAGCAAACACAAACAGCACAGCACGATGCGTATTTTTTTTTAAATTGACAAAATAAATCAAAAATAAATCAAAAATAAAAATAAGTGGAAAAGGCGAGAGTGCGCGAGCACACAGGATCAAAGAGAAGCAGCGCAGCTTGATGCGTAGTAAAAAAAATAATAAATAGACAACTGGTCGACCTCATTAGAAATAAAAACCCAAAAGATTAGATAGACAAACAAACAAACATAAATGTGGAGAGAAGGGCAGTGCGCGCAGGAGCAAAGGTAAACAGCAGACAGACCTGAATCCTTATCTTTACAAGGTCGACCTCAGAACTTTGTTCAGTTTGTCTCGGTGACGAATAATGGAAGGAAGGGCAGGCAACTGGTCGACTTCATTTAAATAAACAAATAAAAAATAAGATAAACTCTCAGGAATAGATAAATAATAACAAAATTTGTAAAGTGGAGAAAGCGAGAGCGCCCGAATGCACTCAAGCAAACACAAAGAGCACAGCACGATGCGTATTTTTTTTTAAATTGACAAAATAAATAAAAAATAAATCAAAAATAAAAATAAGTGGAAAAGGCGAGAGTGCGCGAGCACACAGGAGCAAAGACAAGCAGCGCAGCTTGATGCGTAGTAAAAAAAATAATAGACAACTGGTCGACCTCATTAGAAATAAAAACCCATAAGATTAGATAGACAAACAAACAAATAAATGTGGAGAGAAGGGCAGTGCGTGCAGGAGCAAAGGTAAACAGCAGACAGACCTGAATCCTTATCTTTACAAGGTCGACCTCAGAACTTTGTTCAGTTTGTCTCGGTGACGGATAATGGAAGGAAGGGCAGGCAACTGGTCGACTTCATTTAAATAAACAAATAAAAAATAAGATAAACTCTCAGGAATAGATAAATAATAACAAAAAAATTGTAAAGTGGAGAAAGCGAGAGCGCGCGAATGCACTCAAGCAAACACAAACAGCACAGCACGATGCGTATTTTTTTTAAATTGACAAAATAAATAAAAAATAAATCAAAAATAAAAATAAGTGGAAAAGGCGAGAGTGCGCGAGCACACAGGAGCAAAGACAAGCAGCGCAGCTTGATGCGTAGTAAAAAAAATAATAAATAGACAACTGGTCGACCTCATTAGAAATAAAAACCCAAAAGATTAGATAGACAAACAAACAAACATAAATGTGGAGAGAAGGGCAGTGCGCGCAGGAGCAAAGGTAAACAGCAGACAGACCTGAATCCTTATCTTTACAAGGTCGACCTCAGAACTTTGTTCAGTTTGTCTCGGTGACGGATAATGGAAGGAAGGGCAGGCAACTGGTCGACATCATTTAAATAAACAGATAGAAAATAAGATAAACTCTCAGGAATAGATAAATAATAACAAAATTTGTAAAGTGGAGAAAGCGAGAGCGCCCGAATGCACTCAAGCAAACACAAAGAGCACAGCACGATGCGTGTTTTTTTTTAAAATTGACAAAATAAATAAAAAATAAATCAAAAATAAAAATAAGTGGAAAAGGCAAGAGTGCGCGAGCACACAGGAGCAAAGACAAGCAGCGCAGCTTGATGCGTAGTAAAAAAAATAATAGACAACTGGTCGACCTCATTAGAAATAAAAACCCATAAGATTAGATAGACAAACAAACAAACACATAAATGTGGAGAGAAGGGCAGTGCGCGCAGGAGCAAAGGTAAACAGCAGACAGACCTGAATCCTTATCTTTACAAGGTCGACCTCAGAACTTTGTTCAGTTTGTCTCGGTGACGGATAATGGAAGGAAGGGCAGGCAACTGGTCGACTTCATTTAAATAAACAAATAAAAAATAAGATAAACTCTCAGGAATAGATAAATAATAACAAAAAAATTGTAAAGTGGAGAAAGCGAGAGCGCGCGAATGCACTCAAGCAAACACAAACAGCACAGCACGATGCGTATTTTTTTTAAATTGACAAAATAAATCAAAAATAAATCAAAAATAAAAATAAGTGGAAAAGGCGAGAGTGCGCGAGCACACAGGAGCAAAGACAAGCAGCGCAGCTTGATGCGTAGTAAAAAAAATAATAAATAGACAACTGGTCGACCTCATTAGAAATAAAAACCCAAAAGATTAGATAGACAAACAAACAAACATAAATGTGGAGAGAAGGGCAGTGCGCGCAGGAGCAAAGGTAAACAGCAGACAGACCTGAATCCTTATCTTTACAAGGTCGACCTCAGAACTTTGTTCAGTTTGTCTCGGTGACGGATAATGGAAGGAAGGGCAGGCAACTGGTCGACTTCATTTAAATAAACAAATAAAAAATAAGATAAACTCTCAGGAATAGATAAATAATAACAAAATTTGTAAAGTGGAGAAAGCGAGAGCGCCCGAATGCACTCAAGCAAACACAAAGAGCACAGCACGATGCGTATTTTTTTTTAAATTGACAAAATAAATAAAAAATAAATCAAAAATAAAAATAAGTGGAAAAGGCGAGAGTGCGCGAGCACACAGGAGCAAAGACAAGCAGCGCAGCTTGATGCGTAGTAAAAAAAATAATAAATAGACAACTGGTCGACCTCATTAGAAATAAAAACCCAAAAGATTAGATAGACAAACAAACAAACATAAATGTGGAGAGAAGGGCAGTGCGCGCAGGAGCAAAGGTAAATAGCAGACAGACCTGAATCCTTATCTTTACAAGGTCGACCTCAGAACTTTGTTCAGTTTGTCTCGGTGACGGATAATGGAAGGAAGGGCAGGCAACTGGTCGACTTCATTTAAATAAACAAATAAAAAATAAGATAAACTCTCAGGAATAGATAAATAATAACAAAATTTGTAAAGTGGAGAAAGCGAGAGCGCGCGAATGCACTCAAGCAAACACAAAGAGCACAGCACGATGCGTATTTTTTTTTAAATTGACAAAATAAATAAAAAATAAATCAAAAATAAAAATAAGTGGAAAAGGCGAGAGTGCGCGAGCACACAGGAGCAAAGACAAGCAGCGCAGCTTGATGCGTAGTAAAAAAAATTATAGACAACTGGTCGACCTCATTAGAAATAAAAACCCATAAGATTAGATAGACAAACAAACAAACACATAAATGTGGAGAGAAGGGCAGTGCGCGCAGGAGCAAAGGTAAACAGCAGACAGACCTGAATCCTTATCTTTACAAGGTCGACCTCAGAACTTTGTTCAGTTTGTCTCGGTGACGGATAATGGAAGGAAGGGCAGGCAACTGGTCGACTTCATTTAAATAAACAAATAAAAAATAAGATAAACTCTCAGGAATAGATAAATAATAACAAAAAAATTGTAAAGTGGAGAAAGCGAGAGCGCGCGAATGCACTCAAGCAAACACAAACAGCACAGCACGATGCGTATTTTTTTTAAATTGACAAAATAAATCAAAAATAAATCAAAAATAAAAATAAGTGGAAAAGGCGAGTGTGCGCGAGCACACAGGAGCAAAGACAAGCAGCGCAGCTTGATGCGTAGTAAAAAAAATAATAAATAGACAACTGGTCGACCTCATTAGAAATAAAAACCCAAAAGATTAGATAGACAAACAAACAAACATAAATGTGGAGAGAAGGGCAGTGCGCGCAGGAGCAAAGGTAAACAGCAGACAGACCTGAATCCTTATCTTTACAAGGTCGACCTCAGAACTTTGTTCAGTTTGTCTCGGTGACGGATAATGGAAGGAAGGGCAGGCAACTGGTCGACTTCATTTAAATAAACAGATAAAAAATAAGATAAACTCTCAGGAATAGATAAATAATAACAAAATTTGTAAAGTGGAGAAAGCGAGAGCGCGCGAATGCACTGAAGCAAACACAAAGAGCACAGCACGATGCGTATTTTTTTTTAAAATTGACAAAATAAATAAAAAATAAATCAAAAATAAAAATAAGTGGAAAAGGCGAGAGTGCGCGAGCACACAGGAGCAAAGACAAGCAGCGCAGCTTGATGCGTAGTAAAAAAAATTATAGACAACTGGTCGACCTCATTAGAAATAAAAACCCATAAGATTAGATAGACAAACAAACAAACACATAAATGTGGAGAGAAGGGCAGTGCGCGCAGGAGCAAAGGTAAACAGCAGACAGACCTGAATCCTTATCTTTACAAGGTCGACCTCAGAACTTTGTTCAGTTTGTCTCGGTGACGGATAATGGAAGGAAGGGCAGGCAACTGGTCGACTTCATTTAAATAAACAAATAAAAAATAAGATAAACTCTCAGGAATAGATAAATAATAACAAAAAAATTGTAAAGTGGAGAAAGCGAGAGCGCGCGAATGCACTCAAGCAAACACAAACAGCACAGCACGATGCGTATTTTTTTTAAATTGACAAAATAAATCAAAAATAAATCAAAAATAAAAATAAGTGGAAAAGGCGAGAGTGCGCGAGCACACAGGAGCAAAGACAAGCAGCACAGCTTGATGCGTAGTAAAAAAAATAATAAATAGACAACTGGTCGACCTCATTAGAAATAAAAACCCAAAAGATTAGATAGAAAAACAAACAAACATAAATGTGGAGAGAAGGGCAGTGCGCGCAGGAGCAAAGGTAAACAGCAGACAGACCTGAATCCTTATCTTTACAAGGTCGACCTCAGAACTTTGTTCAGTTTGTCTCGGTGACGGATAATGGAAGGAAGGGCAGGCAACTGGTCGACTTCATTTAAATAAACAAATAAAAAATAAGATAAACTCTCAGGAATAGATAAATAATAACAAAAAAATTGTAAAGTGGAGAAAGCGAGAGCGCGCGAATGCACTCAAGCAAACACAAACAGCACAGCACGATGCGTATTTTTTTTAAATTGACAAAATAAATCAAAAATAAATCAAAAATAAAAATAAGTGGAAAAGGCGAGAGTGCGCGAGCACACAGGAGCAAAGACAAGCAGCGCAGCTTGATGCGTAGTAAAAAAAATAATAAATAGACAACTGGTCGACCTCATTAGAAATAAAAACCCAAAAGATTAGATAGAAAAACAAACAAACATAAATGTGGAGAGAAGGGCAGTGCGCGCAGGAGCAAAGGTAAACAGCAGACAGACCTGAATCCTTATCTTTACAAGGTCGACCTCAGAACTTTGTTCAGTTTGTCTCGGTGACGGATAATGGAAGGAAGGGCAGGCAACTGGTCGACTTCATTTAAATAAACAAATAAAAAATAAGATAAACTCTCAGGAATAGATAAATAATAACAAAAAATATTGTAAAGTGGAGAAAGCGAGAGCGCGCGAATGCACTCAAGCAAACACAAACAGAACAGCACGATGCGTATTTTTTTTTAAAAATTGACAAAATAAATCAAAAATAAATCAAAAATAAAAATAAGTGGAAAAGGCGAGAGTGCGCGAGCACACAGGAGCAAAGACAAGCAGCGCAGCTTGATGCGTAGTAAAAAAAATAATAAATAGACAACTGGTCGACCTCATTAGAAATAAAAACCCAAAAGATTAGATAGACAAACAAACAAACACATAAATGTGGAGAGAAGGGCAGTGCGCGCAGGAGCAAAGGTAAAAAGCAGACAGACCTGAATCCTTATCTTTACAAGGTCGACCTCAGAACTTTGTTCAGTTTGTCTCAGAGAGGGATAATGGAAGGAAGGGCAGGCAACTGGTCGACTTCATTTAAATAAACAAATAAAAAATAAGATAAACTCTCAGGAATAGATAAATAATAACAAAAAATTGTAAAGTGGAGAAAGCGAGAGCGCGCGAATGCACTCAAGCAAACACAAACAGCACAGCACGATGCGTATTTTTTTTTAAATTGACAAAATAAATCAAAAATAAATCAAAAATAAAAATAAGTGGAAAAGGCGAGAGTGCGCGAGCACACAGGAGCAAAGACAAGCAGCGCAGCTTGATGCGTAGTAAAAAAAAATAATAAATAGACAACTGGTCTACCTCATTAGAAATAAAAACCCAAAAGATTAGATAGACAAACAAACAAACATAAATGTGGAGAGAAGGGCAGTGCGCGCAGGAGCAAAGGTAAACAGCAGACAGACCTGAATCCTTATCTTTACAAGGTCGACCTCAGAACTTTGTTCAGTTTGTCTCGGTGACGGATAATGGAAGGAAGGGCAGGCAACTGGTCGACTTCATTTAAATAAACAAATAAAAAATAAGATAAACTCTCAGGAATAGATAAATAATAACAAAATTTGTAAAGTGGAGAAAGCGAGAGCGCGCGAATGCACTCAAGCAAACACAAAGAGCACAGCACGATGCGTATTTTTTTTTAAATTGACAAAATAAATAAAAAATAAATCAAAAATAAAAATAAGTGGAAAAGGCGAGAGTGCGCGAGCACACAGGAGCAAAGACAAGCAGCGCAGCTTGATGCGTAGTAAAAAAATAATATAGACAACTGGTCGACCTCATTAGAAATAAAAACCCATAAGATTAGATAGACAAACAAACAAACACATAAATGTGGAGAGAAGGGCAGTGCGCGCAGGAGCAAAGGTAAACAGCAGACAGACCTGAATCCTTATCTTTACAAGGTCGACCTCAGAACTTTGTTCAGTTTGTCTCGGTGACGGATAATGGAAGGAAGGGCAGGCAACTGGTCGACTTCATTTAAATAAACAAATAAAAAAATAAGATAAACTCTCAGGAATAGATAAATAATAACAAAAAAATTGTAAAGTGGAGAAAGCGAGAGCGCGCGAATGCACTCAAGCAAACACAAACAGCACAGCACGATGCGTATTTTTTTTAAATTAACAAAATAAATCAAAAATAAATCAAAAATAAAAATAAGTGGAAAAGGCGAGAGTGCGCGAGCACAAGAAGCAAAGACAAGCAGCGCAGCTTGATGCGTAGTAAAAAAAATAATAAATAGACAACTGGTCGACCTCATTAGAAATAAAAACCCAAAAGATTAGATAGACAAACAAACAAACATAAATGTGGAGAGAAGGGCAGTGCGCGCAGGAGCAAAGGTAAACAGCAGACAGACCTGAATCCTTATCTTTACAAGGTCGACCTCAGAACTTTGTTCAGTTTGTCTCGGTGACGGATAATGGAAGGAAGGGCAGGCAACTGGTCGACTTCATTTAAATAAACAAATAAAAAATAAGATAAACTCTCAGGAATAGATAAATAATAACAAAATTTGTAAAGTGGAGAAAGCGAGAGCGCGCGAATGCACTCAAGCAAACACAAAGAGCACAGCACGATGCGTATTTTTTTTTAAATTGACAAAATAAATAAAAAATAAATCAAAAATA
>NW_025959878.1:0-28887 GCF_023159225.1 Perognathus longimembris pacificus | reverse complement strand
ACAAAAAAATTGTAAAGTGGAGAAAGCGAGGAGCGCGCGAATGCACTCAAGAAAACACAAACAGCACAGCACGATGCGTATTTTTTTTAAATTGACAAAATAAATCAAAAATATATCAAAAAAAAAATAAGTGGAAAAGGCGAGAGTGCGCGAGCACACAGGAGCAAAGACAAGCAGCGCAGCTTGATGCGTAGTAAAAAAAATAATAAATAGACAACTGGTCGACCTCATTAGAAATAAAAAACCAAAAGATTAGATAGACAAACAAACAAACACATAAATGTTTAGAGAAGGGCAGTGTGCGCAGGAGCAAGGGTAAACAGCAGACAGACCTGAATTCTTATCTTTACAAGGTCGTCCTCAAAACTTTGTTCAGTTTGTCTCGGTGACGGATAATGGAAGGAAGGGCAGGCAACTGGTCGACTTCATTTAAATAAACAAATAAAAAATAAGATAAACTCTCAGGAATAGATAAATAATAACAAAAAAATTGTAAAGTGGAGAGAGCGAGAGCGCTTGAATGCACTCAAGCAAACACAAACAGCACAGCACGATGCGTATTTTTTTAAATTGACAAAATAAGTAAAAAATAAATCAAAAATAAAAATAAGTGGAAAAGGCGAGAGTGCGCGAGCACACAGGAGCAAAGACAAGCAGCGCAGCTTGATGCGTAGTAAAAAAAATAATAAATAGACAACTGGTCGACCTCATTAGAAATAAAAACCCAAAAGATTAGATAGACAAACAAACAAACACATAAATGTGGAGAGAAGGGCAGTGCGCGCAGGAGCAAAGGTAAACAGCAGACAGACCTGAATCCTTATCTTTACAAGGTCGACCTCAGAACTTTGTTCAGTTTGTCTCGGTGACGGATAATGGAAGGAAGGGCAGGCAACTGGTCGACTTCATTTAAATAAACAAATAAAAAATAAGATAAACTCTCAGGAATAGATAAATAATAACAAAAAAATTGTAAAGTGGAGAAAGCGAGAGCGCGCGAATGCACTCAAGAAAACACAAACAGCACAGCACGATGCGTATTTTTTTTTAAATTGACAAAATAAATCAAAAATAAATCAAAAAAAATAAGTGGAAAGGCGAGAATGCGTGAGCACACAGGAGCAAAGGCAAGCATCGCAGCTTGATGCGTAGTAAAAAAAATAATAAATAGACAACTGGTCGACCTCATTAGAAATAAAAAACCAAAAGATTAGATAGACAAACAAACAAACACATAAATGTTTAGAGAAGGGCAGTGTGCGCAGGAGCAAGGGTAAACAGCAGACAGACCTGAATCCTTATCTTTACAAGGTCGACCTCAGAACTTTGTTCAGTTTGTCTCGGTGACGGATAATGGAAGGAAGGGCAGGCAACTGGTCGACTTCATTTAAATAAACAAATAAAAAATAAGATAAACTCTCAGGAATAGATAAATAATAACAAAAAAATTGTAAAGTGGAGAGAGCGAGAGCGCGCGAATGCACTCAAGCAAACACAAACAGCACAGCACGATGCGTATTTTTTTTAAATTGACAAAATAAATCAAAAATAAATCAAAAATAAAAATAAGTGGAAAAGGCGTGAGTGCGCGAGCACACAGGAGCAAAGACAAGCAGCGCAGCTTGATGCGTAGTAAAAAAAATAATAAATAGACAACTGGTCGACCTCATTAGAAATAAAAACCCAAAAGATTAGATAGACAAACAAACAAACACATAAATGTGGAGAGAAGGGCAGTGAGCGCAGGAGCAAAGGTAAACAGCAGACAGTACTGAATCCTTATCTTTACAAGGTCGACCTCAGAACTTTGTTCAGTTTGTCTCGGTGACGGATAATGGAAGGAAGGGCAGGCAACTGGTCGACTTCATTTAAATAAACAAATAAAAAATAAGATAAACTCTCTGGAATAGATAAATAATAACAAAAAAATTGTAAAGTGCAGAAAGCGAGAGCGCGCGAATGCACTCAAGAAAACACAAACAGCACAGCACGATGCGTATTTTTTTTAAATTGACAAAATAAATCAAAAATAAATCAAAAAAAAATAAGTGGAAAAGGCGAGAGTGCGCGAGCACACAGGAGCAAAGACAAGCAGCGCAGCTTGATGCGTAGTAAAAAAAATAATAAATAGACAACTGGTCGACCTCATTAGAAATAAAAAACCAAAAGATTAGATAGACAAACAAACAAACACATAAATGTTTAGAGAAGGGCAGTGTGCGCAGGAGCAAGGGTAAACAGCAGACAGACCTGAATCCTTATCTTTACAAGGTCGACCTCAGAACTTTGTTCAGTTTGTCTCGGTGATGGATAATGGAAGGAAGGGCAGGCAACTGGTCGACTTCATTTAAATAAACAAATAAAAAATAAGATAAACTCTCAGGAATAGATAAATAATAACAAAAAAATTGTAAAGTGCAGAAAGCGAGAGCGCCCGAATGCACTCAAGCAAACACAAACAGCACAGCACGATGCGTATTTTTTTTTAAATTGACAAAATAAATCAAAAATAAATCAAAACTAAAAATAAGTGGAAAAGGCGAGAGTGCGCGAGCACACAGGAGCAAAGGCAAGCAGCGCAGCTTGATGCGTACTAAAAAAAATAATAAATAGACAACTGGTCGACCTCATTAGAAATAAAAACCCAAAAGATTAGATAGACAAACAAACAAACACATAAATGTGGAGAGATGGGCAGTGCGCGCAGGAGCAAAGGTAAACAGCAGACAGACCTGAATCCTTATCTTTACAAGGTCGACCTCAGAACTTTGTTCAGTTTGTCTCGGTGACGGATAATGGAAGGAAGGGCAGGCAACTGGTCGACTTCATTTAAATAAACAAATAAAAAATAAGATAAACTCTCAGGAATAGATAAATAATAACAAAAAATTGTAAAGTGGAGAAAGCGAGAGCGCGCGAATGCACTCAAGCAAACACAAACAGCACAGCACGATGCGTATTTTTTTTTAAATTGACAAAATAAATCAAAAATAAATCAAAAATAAAAATAAGTGGAAAAGGCGAGAGTGCGCGAGCACACAGGAGCAAAGACAAGCAGCGCAGCTTGATGCGTAGTAAAAAAAATAATAAATAGACAACTGGTCGACCTCATTAGAAATAAAAACCCAAAAGATTAGATAGACAAACAAACAAACACATAAATGTGGAGAGAAGGGCAGTGCGCGCAGGAGCAAAGGTAAACAGCAGACAGACCTGAATCCTTATCTTTACAAGGTCGACATCAGAACTTTGTTCAGTTTGTCTCGGTGACGGATAATGGAAGGAAGGGCAGGCAACTGGTCGACTTCATTTAAATAAACAAATAAAAAATAAGATAAACTCTCAGGAATAGATAAATAATAACAAAAAAAGTGTAAAGTGGAGAAAGCGAGAGCGCGCGAATGCACTCAAGAAAACACAAACAGCACAGCACGATGCGTATTTTTTTTAAATTGACAAAATAAATCAAAAATATATCAAAAAAAAATAAGTGGAAAAGGCGAGAGTGCGCGAGCACACAGGAGCAAAGACAAGCAGCGCAGCTTGATGCGTAGTAAAAAAAATAATAAATAGACAACTGGTCGACCTCATTAGAAATAAAAAACCAAAAGATTAGATAGACAAACAAACAAACACATAAATGTTTAGAGAAGGGCAGTGTGCGCAGGAGCAAGGGTAAACAGCAGACAGACCTGAATCCTTATCTTTACAAGGTCGTCCTCAAAACTTTGTTCAGTTTGTCTCGGTGACGGATAATGGAAGGAAGGGCAGGCAACTGGTCGACTTCATTTAAATAAACAAATAAAAAATAAGATAAACTCTCAGGAATAGATAAATAATAACAAAAAAATTGTAAAGTGGAGAGAGCGAGAGCGCGCGAATGCACTCAAGCAAACACAAACAGCACAGCACGATGCGTATTTTTTTAAATTGACAAAATAAGTAAAAAATAAATCAAAAATAAAAATAAGTGGAAAAGGCGAGAGTGCGCGAGCACACAGGAGCAAAGACAAGCAGCGCAGCTTGATGCGTAGTAAAAAAAATAATAAATAGACAACTGGTCGACCTCATTAGAAATAAAAACCCAAAAGATTAGATAGACAAACAAACAAACACATAAATGTTTAGAGAAGGGCAGTGTGCGCAGGAGCAAGGGTAAACAGCAGACAGACCTGAATCCTTATCTTTACAAGGTCGACCTCAGAACTTTGTTCAGTTTGTCTCGGTGACGGATAATGGAAGGAAGGGCAGGCAACTGGTCGACTTCATTTAAATAAACAAATAAAAAATAAGATAAACTCTCAGGAATAGATAAATAATAACAAAAAAATTGTAAAGTGGAGAGAGCGAGAGCGCGCGAATGCACTCAAGCAAACACAAACAGCACAGCACGATGCGTATTTTTTTAAATTGACAAAATAAATAAAAAATAAATCAAAAATAAAAATAAGTGGAAAAGGCGAGAGTGCGCGAGCACACAGGAGCAAAGACAAGCAGCGCAGCTTGATGCGTAGTAAAAAAAATAATAAATAGACAACTGGTCGACCTCATTAGAAATAAAAACCCAAAAGATTAGATAGACAAACAAACAAACACATAAATGTGGAGAGAAGGGCAGTGCGCGCAGGAGCAAAGGTAAACAGCAGACAGACCTGAATCCTTATCTTTACAAGGTCGACCTCAGAACTTTGTTCAGTTTGTCTCGGTGACGGATAATGGAAGGAAGGGCAGGCAACTGGTCGACTTCATTTAAATAAACAAATAAAAAAATAAGATAAACTCTCAGGAATAGATAAATAATAACAAAAAAATTGTAAAGTGGAGAAAGCGAGAGCGCGCGAATGCACTCAAGAAAACACAAACAGCACAGCACGATGCGTATTTTTTTTAAATTGACAAAATAAATCAAAAATATATCAAAAAAAATAAGTGGAAAAGGCGAGAGTGCGCGAGCACACAGGAGCAAAGACAAGCAGCGCAGCTTGATGCGTAGTAAAAAAAATAATAAATAGACAACTGGTCGACCTCATTAGAAATAAAAAACCAAAAGATTAGATAGACAAACAAACAAACACATAAATGTTTAGAGAAGGGCAGTGTGCGCAGGAGCAAGGGTAAACAGCAGACAGACCTGAATCCTTATCTTTACAAGGTCGTCCTCAAAACTTTGTTCAGTTTGTCTCGGTGACGGATAATGGAAGGAAGGGCAGGCAACTGGTCGACTTCATTTAAATAAACAAATAAAAAATAAGATAAACTCTCAGGAATAGATAAATAATAACAAAAAAATTGTAAAGTGGAGAGAGCGAGAGCGCGCGAATGCACTCAAGCAAACACAAACAGCACAGCACGATGCGTATTTTTTTAAATTGACAAAATAAGTAAAAAATAAATCAAAAATAAAAATAAGTGGAAAAGGCGAGAGTGCGCGAGCACACAGGAGCAAAGACAAGCAGCGCAGCTTGATGCGTAGTAAAAAAAATAATAAATAGACAACTGGTCGACCTCATTAGAAATAAAAAACCAAAAGATTAGATAGACAAACAAACAAACACATAAATGTTTAGAGAAGGGCAGTGTGCGCAGGAGCAAGGGTAAACAGCAGACAGACCTGAATCCTTATCTTTACAAGGTCGACCTCAGAACTTTGTTCAGTTTGTCTCGGTGACGGATAATGGAAGGAAGGGCAGGCAACTGGTCGACTTCATTTAAATAAACAAATAAAAAATAAGATAAACTCTCAGGAATAGATAAATAATAACAAAAAAATTGTAAAGTGGAGAGAGCGAGAGCGCGCGAATGCACTCAAGCAAACACAAACAGCACAGCACGATGCGTATTTTTTTAAATTGACAAAATAAATAAAAAATAAATCAAAAATAAAAATAAGTGGAAAAGGCGAGAGTGCACGAGCACACAGGAGCAAAGACAAGCAGCGCAGCTTGATGCGTAGTAAAAAAAATAATAAATAGACAACTGGTCGACCTCATTTGAAATAAAAACCCAAAAGATTAGATAGACAAACAAACAAACACATAAATGTGGAGAGAAGGGCTGTGCGGGCAGGAGCAAAGGTAAACAGCAGACAGACCTGAATCCTTATCTTTACAAGGTCGACCTCAGAACTTTGTTCAGTTTGTCTCGGTGACAGATAATGGAAGGAAGGGCAGGCAACTGGTCGACTTCATTTAAATAAACAAATAAAAAATAAGATAAACTCTCAGGAATAGATAAATAATAACAAAAAAATTGTAAAGTGTAGAAAGCGAGAGCGCGCGAATGCACTCAAGCAAACACAAACAGCACAGCACGATGCGTATTTTTTTTTAAATTGACAAAATAAATCAAAAATAAATCAAAAATAAAAATAAGTGGAAAAGGCGAGAGGTGCGCGAGCACACAG
This sequence comes from Perognathus longimembris pacificus, assembly GCF_023159225.1. Classification (NCBI taxonomy): domain Eukaryota; kingdom Metazoa; phylum Chordata; class Mammalia; order Rodentia; family Heteromyidae; genus Perognathus; species Perognathus longimembris. Next base: position 22,484 of record NW_025959878.1, on the reverse strand, counting down.
GAGCAAAGACAAGCAGCGCAGCTTGATGCATAGTATAAAAAATAATAAATAGACAACTGGTCGACCTCATTAGAAATAAAAACCCAAAAGATTAGATAGACAAACAAACAAACACATTAATGTGGAGAGAAGGTCAGTGTGCGCAGGAGCAAAGGTAAACAGCAGACAGACCTGAATCCTTATCTTTACAAGGTCGACCTCAGAACTTTGTTCAGTTTGTCTCGGTGACGGATAATGGAAGGAAGGGCAGGCAACTGGTCGACTTCATTTAAATAAACAAATAAAAAATAAGATAAACTCTCAGGAATAGATAAATAATAACAAAAAAATTGTAAAGTGGAGAAAGCGAGAGCGCGCGAATGCACTCAAGCAAACACAAACAGCACAGCACGATGCGTATTTTTTTTTAAATTGACAAAATAAATCAAAAATAAATCAAAAATAAAAATAAGTGGAAAAGGCGAGAGTGCGCGAGCACACAGGAGCAAAGACAAGCAGCGCAGCTTGATGCATAGTATAAAAAATAATAAATAGACAACTGGTCGACCTCATTAGAAATAAAAACCCAAAAGATTAGATAGACAAACAAACAAACACATTAATGTGGAGAGAAGGTCAGTGTGCGCAGGAGCAAAGGTAAACAGCAGACAGACCTGAATCCTTATCTTTACAAGGTCGACCTCAGAACTTTGTTCAGTTTGTCTCGGTGACGGATAATGGAAGGAAGGGCAGGCAACTGGTCGACTTCATTTAAATAAACAAATAAAAAATAAGATAAACTCTCAGGAATAGATAAATAATAACAAAAAAATTGTAAAGTGGAGAAAGCGAGAGCGCGCGAATGCACTCAAGCAAACACAAACAGCACAGCACGATGCGTATTTTTTTTTAAAATGACAAAATAAATCAAAAATAAATCAAAAATAAAAATAAGTGGAAAAGGCGAGAGTGCGCGAGCATACAGGAGCAAGACAAGCAGCGCAGCTTGATGCGTAGTAAAAAAAATAATAAATAGACAACTGGTCGACCTCATTAGAAATAAAAACCCAAAAGATTAGATAGACAAACAAACAAACACATAAATGTGGAGAGAAGGGCAGTGCGCGCAGGAGCAAAGGTAAACAGCAGACAGACCTGAATCCTTATCTTTACAAGGTCGACCTCAGAACTTTGTTCAGTTTGTCTCGATGACGGATAATGGAAGGAAGGGCAGGCAACTGGTCGACTTCATTTAAATAAACAAATAAAAAATAAGATAAACTCTCAGGAATAGATAAATAATAACAAAAAAATTGTAAAGTGGAGAAAGCGAGAGCGCGCGAATGCACTCAAGCAAACACAAACAGCACAGCACGATGCGTATTTTTTTTTAAAAATTGACAAAATAAATCAAAAATAAATCAAAAATAAAAATAAGTGGAAAAGGCGAGAGTGCGCGAGCACACAGGAGCAAAGACAAGCAGCGCAGCTTGATGCGTAGTAAAAAAAAATAATAAATAGACAACTGGTCGACCTCATTAGAAATAAAAACCCAAAAGATTAGATAGACAAACAAACAAACACATAAATGTGGAGAGAAGGGCAGTGCGCGCAGGAGCAAAGGTAAACAGCAGACAGACCTGAATCCTTATCTTTACAAGGTCGACCTCAGAACTTTGTTCAGTTTGTCTCGGTGACGGATAATGGAAGGAAGGGCAGGCAACTGGTCGACTTCATTTAAATAAACAAATAAAAAATAAGATAAACTCTCAGGAATAGATAAATAATAACAAAAAAATTGTAAAGTGGAGAAAGCGAGAGCGCGCGAATGCACTCAAGCAAACACAAACAGCACAGCACGATGCGTATTTTTTTTTTAAAATTGACAAAATAATTCAAAAATAAATCAAAAATAAAAATAATTGGAAAAGGCGAGAGTGCGCGAGCACACAGGAGCAAAGAAAAGCAGCGCAGCTTGATGCGTAGTAAAAAAAATAATAAATAGACAACTGGTCGACCTCATTAGAAATAAAAACCCAAAAGATTAGATAGACAAACAAACAAACACATAAATGTGGACAGAAGGGCAGTGGGGGCTGGAGCAAAGGTAAACAACAGATAAACCTGAATCCTTATCTTTACTAGGTCGACCTCAGAACTTTGTTCAGTTTGTCTCGGTGACGGATAATGGAAGGAAGGGCAGGCAACTGGTCGACTTCATTTAAATAAACAAATAAAAAATAAGATAAATTCTCAGGAATAGATAAATAATAACAAAAAAAATTGTAAAGTGGAGAAAGCGAGAGCGCGCGAATGCGCTCAAGCAAACACAAACAGCACAGCACGATGCGTATTTTTTTTAATTGACAAAATAAATAAAAAATAAATCAAAAATAAAAATAAGTAGAAAAGGCGAGAGTGCGCGAGCACACAGGAGAAAAGACAAGCAGCGCAGCTTGATGCGTAGTAAAAAAAATAATAAATAGACAACTGGTCGACTTCATTAGAAATAAAAACCCAAAAGATTAGATAGACAAACAAACAAACACATAAATGTGGAGAGAAGGGCAGTGCGCTCAGGAGCAAAGGTAAACAGCAGACAGACCTGAATCCTTATCTTTACAAGGTCGACCTCAGAACTTTGTTCAGTTTGTCTCGGTGACGGATAATGGAAGGAAGGGCAGGCAACTGGTCGACTTCATTGAAATAAACAAATAAAAAATAAGATAAACTCTCAGGAATAGATAAATAATAACAAAAAAATTGTAAAGTGGAGAAAGCGAGAGCGCGCGAATGCACTCATGAAAACACAAACAGCACAGCACGATGCGTATTTTTTTTAAATTGACAAAATAAATCAAAAATAAATCAAAAAAAAATAAGTGGAAAAGGCGAGAGTGCGCGAGCACACAGGAGCAAAGACAAGCAGCGCAGCTTGATGCGTAGTAAAAAAAATAATAAATAGACAACTGGTCGACCTCATTAGAAATAAAAAACCAAAAGATTAGATAGACAAACAAACAAACACATAAATGTTTAGAGAAGGGCAGTGTGCGCAGGAGCAAGGGTAAACAGCAGACAGACCTGAATCCTTATCTTTACAAGGTCGACCTCAGAACTTTGTTCAGTTTGTCTCGGTGACGGATAATGGAAGGAAGGGCAGGCAACTGGTCGACTTCATTTAAATAAACAAATAAAAAATAAGATAAACTCTCAGGAATAGATAAATAATAACAAAAAAATTGTAAAGTGGAGAAAGCGAGAGCGCGCGAATGCACTCAAGCAAACACAAACAGCACAGCACGATGCGTATTTTTTTTTTAAATTGACAAAATAAATCAAAAATAAATCAAAAAATAAAAATAAGTGGAAAAGGCGAGAGTGCGCGAGCACACAGGAGCAAAGACAAGCAGCGCAGCTTGATGCATAGTATAAAAAATAATAAATAGACAACTGGTCGACCTCATTAGAAATAAAAACCCAAAAGATTAGATAGACAAACAAACAAACACATAAATGTGGAGAGAAGGTCAGTGTGCGCAGGAGCAAAGGAAAACAGCAGAGAGACCTGAATCCTTATCTTTACAAGGTCGACCTCAGAACTTTGTTCAGTTTGTCTCGGTGACGGATAATGGAAGGAAGGGCAGGCAACTGGTCGACTTCATTTAAATAAACAAATAAAAAATAAGATAAACTCTCAGGAATAGATAAATAATAACAAAAAAATTGTAAAGTGGAGAAAGCGAGAGCGCGCGAATGCACTCAAGCAAACACAAACAGCACAGCACGATGCGTATTTTTTTTTAAAATGACAAAATAAATAAAAATAAATCAAAAATAAAAATAAGTGGAAAAGGCGAGAGTGCGCGAGCATACAGGAGCAAGACAAGCAGCGCAGCTTGATGCGTAGTAAAAAAAATAATAAATAGACAAGTGGTCGACCTCATTAGAAATAAAAACCCAAAAGATTAGATAGACAAACAAACAAACACATAAATATGGAGAGAAGGGCAGTGCGGGCAGGAGCAAAGGTAAACAGCAGACAGACCTGAATCCTTATCTTTACAAGGTCGACCTCAGAACTTTGTTCAGTTTGTCTCGGTGACGGATAATGGAAGGAAGGGCAGGCAACTGGTCGACTTCATTTAAATAAACAAATAAAAAATAAGATAAATTCTCAGGAATAGATAAATAATAACAAAAAAAATTGTAAAGTGGAGAAAGCGAGAGCGCGCGAATGCGCTCAAGCAAACACAAACAGCACAGCACGATGCGTATTTTTTTTAATTGACAAAATAAATAAAAAATAAATAAAAAATAAAAATAAGTGGAAAAGGCGAGAGTGCGCGAGCACACAGGAGAAAAGACAAGCAGCGCAGCTTGATGCGTAGTAAAAAAAATAATAAATAGACAACTGGTCGACTTCATTAGAAATAAAAACCCAAAAGATTAGATAGACAAACAAACAAACACATAAATGTGGAGAGAAGGGCAGTGCGCGCAGGAGCAAAGGTAAACAGCAGACAGACCTGAATCCTTATCTTTACAAGGTCGACCTCAGAACTTTGTTCAGTTTGTCTCGGGTGACGGATAATGGAAGGAAGGGCAGGCAACTGGTCGACTTCATTGAAATAAACAAATAAAAAATAAGATAAACTCTCAGGAATAGATAAATAATAACAAAAAAATTGTAAAGTAGAGAAAGCGAGAGCGCGCGAATGCACTCATGAAAACACAAACAGCACAGCACGATGCGTATTTTTTTTCAATTGACAAAATAAATCAAAAATAAATCAAAAAAAAATAAGTGGAAAAGGCGAGAGTGCGCGAGCACACAGGAGCAAAGACAAGCAGCGCAGCTTGATGCGTAGTAAAAAAAATAATAAATAGACAACTGGTCGACCTCATTAGAAATAAAAAACCAAAAGATTAGATAGACAAACAAACAAACACATAATGTTTAGAGAAGGGCAGTGTGCGCAGGAGCAAGGGTAAACAGCAGACAGACCTGAATCCTTATCTTTACAAGGTCGACCTCAGAACTTTGTTCAGTTTGTCTCGGTGACGGATAATGGAAGGAAGGGCAGGCAACTGGTCGACTTCATTTAAATAAACAAATAAAAAATAAGATAAACTCTCAGGAATAGATAAATAATAACAAAAAATTGTAAAGTGGAGAGAGCGAGAGCGCGCGAATGCACTCAAGCAAACACAAACAGCACACCACGATGCGTATTTTTTTAAATTGACAAAATAAATAAAAAATAAATCAAAAATAAAAATAAGTGGAAAAGGCGAGAGTGCGCGAGCACACAGGAGCAAAGACAAGCAGCGCAGCTTGATGCGTAGTAAAAAAATAATAAATAGACAACTGGTCGACCTCATTAGAAATAAAAACCCAAAAGATTAGATAGACAAACAAACAAACACATAAATGTGGAGAGAAGGTCAGTGTGCGCAGGAGCAAAGGAAAACAGCAGACAGACCTGAATCCTTATCTTTACAAGGTCGACCTCAGAACTTTGTTCAGTTTGTCTCGGTGACGGATAATGGAAGGAAGGGCAGGCAACTGGTCGACTTCATTTAAATAAACAAATAAAAAATAAGATAAACTCTCAGGAATAGATAAATAATAACAAAAAAATTGTAAAGTGGAGAAAGCGGAGAGCGCGCGAATGCACTCAAGCAAACACAAACAGCACAGCACGATGCGTATTTTTTTTTAAAATGACAAAATAAATCAAAAATAAATCAAAAATAAAAATAAGTTGAAAAGGCGAGAGTGCGCGAGCATACAGGAGCAAGACAAGCAGCGCAGCTTGATGCGTAGTAAAAAAAATAATAAATAGACAAGTGGTCGACCTCATTAGAAATAAAAACCCAAAAGATTAGATAGACAAACAAACAAACACATAAATATGGAGAGAAGGGCAGTGCACGCAGGAGCAAAGGTAAACAGCAGACAGACCTGAATCCTTATCTTTACAAGGTCGACCTCAGAACTTTGTTCAGTTTGTCTCGGTGACGGATAATGGAAGGAAGGGCAGGCAACTGGTCGACTTCATTTAAATAAACAAATAAAAAATAAGATAAACTCTCAGGAATAGATAAATAATAACAAAAAAATTGTAAAGTGGAGAAAGCGAGAGCGCGCGAATGCACTCAAGCAAACACAAACAGCACAGCACGATGCGTATTATTTTTTAAATTGACAAAATAAATCAAAAATAAATCAAAAATAAAAATAAGTGGAAAAGGCGAGAGTGCGCGAGCACACAGGAACAAAGACAAGCAGCGCAGCTTGATGCGTAGTAAAAAAAATAATAAATAGACAACTGGTCGACCTCATTAGAAATAAAAACCCAAAAGATTAGATAGACAAACAAACAAACACATAAATGTGGAGAGAAGGGCAGTGCGCGCAGGAGCAAAGGTAAACAGCAGACAGACCTGAATCCTTATCTTTATAAGGTCGACCTCAGAACTTTGTACAGTTTGTCTCCGTGACGGATAATGGAAGGAAGGGCAGGCAACTGGTCGACTTCATTTAAATAAACAAATAAAAAATAAGATAAACTCTCAGGAATAGATAAATAATAACAAAAAAATTGTAAAGTGGAGAAAGCGAGAGCGCGCGAATGCACTCAAGCAAACACAAACAGCACAGCACGATGCGTATTTTTTTTAAATTGACAAAATAAATCAAAAATAAATCAAAAATAAAATTAAGTGGAAAAGGCGAGAGTGCGCGAGCACACAGGAGCAAAGACAAGCAGCGCAGCTTGATGCGTAGTAAAAAAAATAATAAATAGACAAACTGGTCGACCTCATTAGAAATAAAAACCCAAAAAGATTAGATAGACAAACAAACAAACACATAAATGTGGAGAGAAGGGCAGTGTGCGCAGGAGCAAAGGTAAACAGCAGACAGACCTGAATCCTTATCTTTACAAGGTCGACCTCAGAACTTTGTTCAGTTTGTCTCGGTGACGGATAATGGAAGGAAAGGCAGGCAACTGGTCGACTTCATTTAAATAAACAAATAAAAAATAAGATAAACTCAGGAATAGATAAATAATAACAAAAAAATTGTAAAGTGGAGAAAGCGAGAGCGCGCGGAATGCACTCAAGCAAACACAAACAGCACAGCACGATGCGTATTTTTTTTAAAAATTGACAAAATAAATCAAAAATAAATCAAAAATAAAAATAAGTGGAAAAGGCGAGAGTGCGCGAGCACACAGGAGCAAAGACAAGCAGCGCAGCTTGATGCGTAGTAAAAAAAATAATAAATAGACAACTGGTCGACCTCATTAGAAATAAAAACCCAAAAGATTAGATAGACAAACAAACAAACACATAAATGTGGAGAGAAGGGCAGTGCGGGCAGGAGCAAAGGTAAACAGCAGACAGACCTGAATCCTTATCTTTACAAGGTCGACCTCAGAACGTTGTTCAGTTTGTCTCGGTGACGGATAATGGAAGGAAGGGCAGGCAACTGGTCGACTCCATTTAAATAAACAAATAAAAAATAAGATACACTCTCAGGAATAGATAAATAATAACAAAAAAATTGTAAAGTGGAGAAAGCGAGGAGCGCGCGAATGCACTCAAGCAAACACAAACAGCACAGCACGATGCGTATTTTTTTAAAAAATTGACAAAATAAATCAAAAATAAATCAAAATAAAATAAGTGGAAAAGGCGAGAGTGCGCGAGCACACAGGAGCACGGACAAGCAGCGCAGTTTGATGCGTAGTAAAAAAAAATTATAAATAGACAACTGGTCGACCTCATTAGAAATAAAAACCCAAGGAGGGGCAGGCGAGCTGGTCGACTTCATTTAAATAAACAAATAAAAAATAAGATAAACTCTCAGGAATAGATAAATAATAACAAAAAAATTGTAAAGTGGAGAAAGCGAGGAGCGCGCGAATGCACTCAAGCAAACACAAACAGCACAGCACGATACTATTTTTTTTTAAAATTGACAAAATAAATCAAAAATAAATCAAAAATAAAAATAAGTGGAAAATGCGAGATGTGCGCGAGCACACAGGAGCAAAGACAAGCAGCGCAGCTTGATGCGTAGTAAAAAAAATAATAAATAGACAACTGGTCGACCTCATTAGAAATAAAAACCCAAAAGATTACATAGACAAACAAACAAACACATAAATGTGGAGAGAAGGGCTGTGCGCGCAGGAGCAAAGGTAAACAGCAGACAGAGCTGAATCCTTATCTTTACAAGGTCGACCTCAGAACTTTGTTCAGTTTGTCTCGGTGACGGATAATGGAAGGAAGGGCAGGCAACTGGTCGACTTCATTTAAATAAACAAATAAAAAATAAGATAAACTCTCAGGAATAGATGAATAATAACAAAAAAATTGTAAAGTGGAGAAAGCGAGAGCGCGCGAATGCACTCAAGCAAACACAAACAGCACAGCACGATGCGTATTTTTTTTTAAATTGACAAAATAAATCAAAAATAAATCAAAAATAAAAATAAGTGGAAAAGGCGAGAGTGCGCGAGCACACAGGAGCAAAGACAAGCAGCGCAGCTTGATGCGTAGTAAAAAAAAATAATAAATAGACAACTGGTCGACCTCATTAGAAATAAAAACCCAAAAGATTAGATAGACAAACAAACAAACACATAAATGTGGAGAGAAGGGCAGTGCGCGCAGGAGCAAAGGTAAACAGCAGACAGACCTGAATCCTTATCTTTACAAGGTCGACCTCAGAACTTTGTTCAGTTTGTCTCGGTGACGGATAATGGAAGGAAGGGCAGGCAACTGTCGACTTCATTTAAATAAACAAATAAAAAATAAGATAAACTCTCAGGAATAGATAAATAATAACAAAAAAAATTGTAAAGTGGAGAAAGCGAGAGCGCGCGAATGCACTCAAGCAAACACAAACAGCACAGCACGATGCGTATTTTTTTTTAAATTGACAAAATAAATCAAAAATAAATCAAAAATAAAAATAAGTGGAAAAGGCGAGAGTGCGCGAGCACACAGGAGCAAAGACAAGCATCGCAGCTTGATGCGTAGTAAAAAAAATAATAAATAGACAACTGGTCGACCTCATTAGAAATAAAAAACCAAAAGATTAGATAGACAAACAAACAAACACATAAATGTTTAGAGAAGGGCAGTGTGCGCAGGAGCAAGGGTAAACAGCAGACAGACCTGAATCCTTATCTTTACAAGGTCGACCTCAGAACTTTGTTCAGTTTGTCTCGGTGACGGATAATGGAAGGAAGGGCAGGCAACTGGTCGACTTCATTTAAATAATCAAATAAAAAATAAGATAAACTCTCAGGAATAGATAAATAATAACAAAAAAATTGTAAAGTGGAGAGAGCGAGAGCGCGCGAATGCACTCAAGCATACACAAACAGCACAGCACGATGCGTATTTTTTTAAATTGACAAAATAAATAAAAAATAAATCAAAAATAAAAATAAGTGGAAAAGGCGAGAGTGCGCGAGCACACAGGAGCAAAGACAAGCAGCGCAGCTTGATGCGTAGTAAAAAAAATAATAAATAGACAACTGGTCGACCTCATTAGAAATAAAAACCCAAAAGATTAGATAGACAAGCAAACAAACACATAAATGTGGAGAGAAGGGCTGTGCGGGCAGGAGCAAAGGTAAACAGCAGACAGACCTGAATCTTATCTTTACAAGGTCGACCTCAGAACTTTGTTCAGTTTGTCTCGGTGACAGATAATGGAAGGAAGGGCAGGCAACTGGTCGACTTCATTTAAATAAACAAATAAAAAATAAGATAAACTCTCAGGAATAGATAAATAATAACAAAAAAATTGTAAAGTGGAGAAAGCGAGAGCGCGCGAATGCACTCAAGCAAACACAAACAGCACAGCACGATGCGTATTTTTTTTTAAATTGACAAAATAAATCAAAAATAAATCAAAAATAAAAATAAGTGGAAAAGGCGAGAGTGCGCGAGCACACAGGAGCAAAGACAAGCAGCGCAGCTTGATGCGTAGTAAAAAAAATAATAAATAGACAACTGGTCGACCTCATTAGAAATAAAAACCCAAAAGATTAGATAGACAAACAAACAAACACATAAATGTGGAGAGAAGGGCAGTGCGCGCAGGAGCAAAGGTAAACATCAGACAGACCTGAATCCTTATCTTTACAAAGTCGACCTCAGAACTTTGTTCAGTTTGTCTCGGTGACGGATAATGGAAGGAAGGGCAGGCAACTGGTCGACTTCATTTAAATAAACAAATAAAAAATAAGATAAACTCTCAGGAATAGATAAATAATAACAAAAAAATTGTAAAGTGGAGAAAGCGAGAGCGCGCGAATGCACTCAAGCAAACACAAACAGCACAGCACGATGCGTATTTTTTTTTTAAAATTGACAAAATAATTCAAAAATAAATCAAAAATAAAAATAATTGGAAAAGGCGAGAGTGCGCGAGCACACAGGAGCAAAGAAAAGCAGCGCAGCTTGATGCGTAGTAAAAAAAATAATAAATAGACAACTGGTCGACCTCATTAGAAATAAAAACCCAAAAGATTAGATAGACAAACAAACAAACACATAAATGTGGAGAGAAGGGCAGTGGGGGCTGGAGCAAAGGTAAACAACAGATAAACCTGAATCCTTATCTTTACTAGGTCGACCTCAGAACTTTGTTCAGTTTGTCTCGGTGACGGATAATGGAAGGAAGGGCAGGCAACTGGTCGACTTCATTTAAATAAACAAATAAAAAATAAGATAAATTCTCAGGAATAGATAAATAATAACAAAAAAAATTGTAAAGTGGAGAAAGCGAGAGCGCGCGAATGCGCTCAAGCAAACACAAACAGCACAGCACGATGCGTATTTTTTTAATTGACAAAATAAATAAAAAATAAATCAAAAATAAAAATAAGTGGAAAAGGCGAGAGTGCGGGAGCACACAGGAGCAAAGACAAGCAGCGCAGCTTGATGCATAGTATAAAAAATAATAAATAGACAACTGGTCGACCTCATTAGAAATAAAAACCCAAAAGATTAGATAGACAAACAAACAAACACATAAATGTGGAGAGAAGGTCAGTGTGCGCAGGAGCAAAGGTAAACAGCAGACAGACCTGAATCCTTATCTTTACAAGGTCGACCTCAGAACTTTGTTCAGTTTGTCTCGGTGACGGATAATGGAAGGAAGGGCAGGCAACTGGTTGACTTCATTTAAATAAACAAATAAAAAATAAGATAAACTCTCAGGAATAGATAAATAATAACAAAAAAATTGTAAAGTGGAGAAAGCGAGAGCGCGCGAATGCACTCAAGCAAACACAAACAGCACAGCACGATGCGTATTTTTTTTAAAATGACAAAATAAATCAAAAATAAATCAAAAATAAAAATAAGTGGAAAAGGCGAGAGTGCGCGAGCATACAGGAGCAAGACAAGCAGCGCAGCTTGATGCGTAGTAAAAAAATAATAAATAGACAACTGGTCGACCTCATTAGAAATAAAAACCCAAAAGATTAGATAGACAAACAAACAAACACATAAATGTGGAGAGAAGGGCAGTGCGCGCAGGAGCAAAGGTAAACAGCAGACAGACCTGAATCCTTATCTTTACAAGGTCGACCTCAGAACTTTGTTCAGTTTGTCTCGGTGACGGATAATGGAAGGAAGGGCAGGCAACTGGTCGACTTCATTTAAATAAACAAATAAAAAATAAGATAAACTCTCAGGAATAGATAAATAATAACAAAAAAATTGTAAAGTGGAGAAAGCGAGAGCGCGCGAATGCACTCAAGCAAACACAAACAGCACAGCACGATGCGTATTTTTTTTAAAAATTGACAAAATAAATCAAAAATAAATCAAAAATAAAAATAAGTGGAAAAGGCGAGAGTGCGCGAGCACACAGGAGCAAAGACAAGCAGCGCAGCTTGATGCGTAGTAAAAAAAATAATAAATAGACAACTGGTCGACCTCATTAGAAATAAAAACCCAAAAGATTAGATAGACAAACAAACAAACACATAAATGTGGAGAGAAGGGCAGTGCGCGCAGGAGCAAAGGTAAACAGCAGACAGACCTGAATCCTTATCTTTACAAGGTCGACCTCAGAACTTTGTTCAGTTTGTCTCGGTGACGGATAATGGAAGGAAGGGCAGGCAACTGGTCGACTTCATTTAAATAAACAAATAAAAAATAAAATAAACTCTCAGGAATAGATAAATAATAACAAAAAAATTGTAAAGTGGAGAAAGCGAGAGCGCGCGAATGCACTCAAGCAAACACAAACAGCACAGCACGATGCGTATTTTTTTTAAATTGACAAAATAAATCAAAAATAAATCAAAAATAAAAATAAGTGGAAAAGGCGAGAGTGCGCGAGCACACAGGAGCAAAGACAAGCAGCGCAGCTTGATGCGTAGTAAAAAAAATAATAAATAGACAACTGGTCGACCTCATTAGAAATAAAAACCCAAAAGATTAGATAGACAAACAAACAAACACATAAATGTGGAGAGAAGGCAGTGCGCGCAGGAGCAAAGGTAAACATCAGACAGACCTGAATACTTATCTTTACAAAGTCGACCTCAGAACTTTGTTCAGTTTGTCTCGGTGACGGATAATGGAAGGAAGGGCAGGCAACTGGTCGACTTCATTTAAATAAACAAATAAAAAATAAGATAAACTCTCAGGAATAGATAAATAATAACAAAAAAATTGTAAAGTGGAGAAAGCGAGAGCGCGCGAATGCACTCAAGCAAACACAAACAGCACAGCACGATGCGTATTTTTTTTTTAAAATTGACAAAATAATTCAAAAATAAATCAAAAATAAAAATAATTGGAAAAGGCGAGAGTGCGCGAGCACACAGGAGCAAAGAAAAGCAGCGCAGCTTGATGCGTAGTAAAAAAAATAATAAATAGACAACTGGTCGACCTCATTAGAAATAAAAACCCAAAAGATTAGATAGACAAACAAACAAACACATAAATGTGGAGAGAAGGGCAGTGGGGGCTGGAGCAAAGGTAAACAACAGATAAACCTGAATCCTTATCTTTACTAGGTCGACCTCAGAACTTTGTTCAGTTTGTCTCGGTGACGGATAATGGAAGGAAGGGCAGGCAACTGGTCGACTTCATTTAAATAAACAAATAAAAAATAAGATAAATTCTCAGGAATAGATAAATAATAACAAAAAAAATTGTAAAGTGGAGAAAGCGAGAGCGCGCGAATGCGCTCAAGCAAACACAAACAGCACAGCACGATGCGTATTTTTTTTAATTGACAAAATAAATAAAAAATAAATCAAAAATAAAAATAAGTAGAAAAGGCGAGAGTGCGCGAGCACACAGGAGAAAAGACAAGCAGCGCAGCTTGATGCGTAGTAAAAAAAATAATAAATAGACAACTGGTCGACTTCATTAGAAATAAAAACCCAAAAGATTAGATAGACAAACAAACAAACACATAAATGTGGAGAGAAGGGCAGTGCGCGCAGGAGCAAAGGTAAACAGCAGACAGACCTGAATCCTTATCTTTACAAGGTCGACCTCAGAACTTTGTTCAGTTTGTCTCGGTGACGGATAATGGAAGGAAGGGCAGGCAACTGGTCGACTTCATTGAAATAAACAAATAAAAAATAAGATAAACTCTCAGGAATAGATAAATAATAACAAAAAAATTGTAAAGTGGAGAAAGCGAGAGCGCGGCGAATGCACTCATGAAAACACAAACAGCACAGCACGATGCGTATTTTTTTTTAAATTGACAAAATAAATCAAAAATAAATCAAAAATAAAAATAAGTGGAAAAGGCGAGGGAGAGTGCGCGAGCACACAGGAGCAAAGACAAGCAGCGCAGCTTCATGCGTAGTAAAAAAAATAATAAATAGACAACTGGTCGACCTCATTAGAAATAAAAACCCAAAAGATTATATAGACAAACAAACAAACACATAAATGTGGAGAGAAGGGCAGTGCGCGCAGGAGCAAAGGTAAACAGCAGACAGACCTGAATCCTTATCTTTACAAGGTCGACCTCAGAACTTTGTTCAGTTTGTCTGGGTGACGGATAATGGAAGGAAGGGCAGGCAAGCTGGTCGACTTCATTTAAATAAACAAATAAAAAATAAGATAAACTCTCAGGAATAGATAAATAATAACAAAAAAATTGTAAAGTGGAGAAAGCGAGAGCGCGCGAATGCACTCAAGCAAACACAAACAGCACAGCACGATGCGTATTTTTTTTAAATTGACAAAATAAATCAAAAATAAATCAAAAATAAAAATAAGTGGAAAAGGCGAGAGTGCGCGAGCACACAGGAGCAAAGACAAGCAGCGCAGCTTGATGCATAGTATAAAAAATAATAAATAGACAACTGGTCGACCTCATTAGAAATAAAAACCCAAAAGATTAGATAGACAAACAAACAAACACATAAATGTGGAGAGAAGGTCAGTGTGCGCAGGAGCAAAGTAAAACAGCAGACAGACCTGAATCCTTATCTTTACAAGGTCGACCTCAGAACTTTGTTCAGTTTGTCTCGGTGACGGATAATGGAAGGAAGGGCAGGCAACTGGTCGACTTCATTTAAATAAACAAATAAAAAATAAGATAAACTCTCAGGAATAGATAAATAATAACAAAAAAATTGTAAAGTGGAGAAAGCGAGAGCGCGCGAATGCACTCAAGCAAACACAAACAGCACAGCACGATGCGTATTTTTTTTTAAAATGACAAAATAAATCAAAAATAAATCAAAAATAAAAATAAGTGGAAAAGGCGAGAGTGCGCGAGCATACAGGAGCAAGACAAGCAGCGCAGCTTGATGCGTAGTAAAAAAAATAATAAATAGACAAGTGGTCGACCTCATTAGAAATAAAAACCCAAAAGATTAGATAGACAAACAAACAAACACATAAATATGGAGAGAAGGGCAGTGCGGGCAGGAGCAAAGGTAAACAGCAGACAGACCTGAATCCTTATCTTTACAAGGTCGACCTCAGAACTTTGTTCAGTTTGTCTCGGTGACGGATAATGGAAGGAAGGGCAGGCAACTGGTCGACTTCATTTAAATAAACAAATAAAAAATAAGATAAATTCTCAGGAATAGATAAATAATAACAAAAAAAATTGTAAAGTGGAGAAAGCGAGAGCGCGCGAATGCGCTCAAGCAAACACAAACAGCACAGCACGATGCGTATTTTTTTTAATTGACAAAATAAATAAAAAAATTAATAAAAAATAAAAATAAGTGGAAAAGGCGAGAGTGCGCGAGCACACAGGAGAAAAGACAAGCAGCGCAGCTTGATGCGTAGTAAAAAAAATAATAAATAGACAACTGGTCGACTTCATTAGAAATAAAAACCCAAAAGATTAGATAGACAAACAAACAAACACATAAATGTGGAGAGAAGGGCAGTGCGCGCAGGAGCAAAGGTAAACAGCAGACAGACCTGAATCCTTATCTTTACAAGGTCGACCTCAGAACTTTGTTCAGTTTGTCTCGGTGACGGATAATGGAAGGAAGGGCAGGCAACTGGTCGACTTCATTGAAATAAACAAATAAAAAATAAGATAAACTCTCAGGAATAGATAAATAATAACAAAAAAATTGTAAAGTGGAGAAAGCGAGAGCGCGCGAATGCACTCATGAAAACCCAAACAGCACAGCACGATGCGTATTTTTTTTCAATTGACAAAATAAATCAAAAATAAATCAAAAAAAAATAAGTGGAAAAGGCGAGAGTGCGCGAGCACACAGGAGCAAAGACAAGCAGCGCAGCTTGATGCGTAGTAAAAAAAAATAATAAATAGACAACTGTCGACCTCATTAGAAATAAAAAACCAAAAGATTAGATAGACAAACAAACAAACACATAATGTTTAGAGAAGGGCAGTGTGCGCAGGAGCAAGGGTAAACAGCAGACAGACCTGAATCCTTATCTTTACAAGGTCGACCTCAGAACTTTGTTCAGTTTGTCTCGGTGACGGATAATGGAAGGAAGGGCAGGCAACTGGTCGACTTCAATTAAATAAACAAATAAAAAATAAGATAAACTCTCAGGAATAGATAAATAATAACAAAAAATTGTAAAGTGGAGAGAGCGAGAGCGCGCGAATGCACTCAAGCAAACACAAACAGCACACCACGATGCGTATTTTTTTAAAATTGACAAAATAAATAAAAAATAAATCAAAATAAAAATAAGTGGAAAAGGCGAGAGTGCGCGAGCACACAGGAGCAAAGACAAGCAGCGCAGCTTGATGCGTAGTAAAAAAATAATAAATAGACAACTGGTCGACCTCATTAGAAATAAAAACCCAAAAGATTAGATAGACAAACAAACAAACACATAAATGTGGAGAGAAGGTCAGTGTGCGCAGGAGCAAAGGAAAACAGCAGACAGACCTGAATCCTTATCTTTACAAGGTCGACCTCAGAACTTGTTCAGTTTGTCTCGGTGACGGATAATGGAAGGAAGGGCAGGCAACTGGTCGACTTCATTTAAATAAACAATAAAAAAATAAGATAAACTCTCAGGAATAGATAAATAATAACAAAAAAATTGTAAAGTGGAGAAAGCGAGAGCGCGCGAATGCACTCAAGCAAACACAAACAGCACAGCACGATGCGTATTTTTTTTTAAAATGACAAAATAAATCAAAAATAAATCAAAAATAAAAATAAGTGGAAAAGGCGAGAGTGCGCGAGCATACAGGAGCAAGACAAGCAGCGCAGCTTGATGCGTAGTAAAAAAAAATAATAAATAGACAAGTGGTCGACCTCATTAGAAATAAAACCCAAAAGATTAGATAGACAAACAAACAAACACATAAATATGGAGAGAAGGGCAGTGCACGCAGGAGCAAAGGGAAAACAGCAGACAGACCTGAATCCTTATCTTACAAGGTCGACCTCAGAACTTTGTTTCAGTTTTGTCTCGGTGACCGGATAATGGAAGGAAGGGCAGGCAACTGGTCGACTTCATTTAAATAAACAAATAAAAAATAAGATAAACTCTCAGGAATAGATAAATAATAACAAAAAAATTGTAAAGTGGAGAAAGCGAGAGCGCGCGAATGCACTCAAGCAAACACAAACAGCACAGCACGATGCGTATTATTTTTTAAATTGACAAAATAAATCAAAAATAAATCAAAAATAAAAATAAGTTGAAAAGGCGAGAGTGCGCGAGCACACAGGAACAAAGACAAAGCAGCGCAGCTTGATGCGTAGTAAAAAAAAATAATAAATAGACAACTGGTCGACCTCATTAGAAATAAAAACCCAAAAGATTAGATAGACAAACAAACAAACACATAAATGTGGAGAGAAGGGCAGTGCGCGCAGGAGCAAAGGTAAACAGCAGACAGACCTGAATCCTTATCTTTATAAGGTCGACCTCAGAACTTTGTACAGTTTGTCTCCGTGACGGATAATGGAAGGAAGGGCAGGCAACTGGTCGACTTCATTTAAATAAACAAATAAAAAATAAGATAAACTCTCAGGAATAGATAAATAATAACAAAAAAATTGTAAAGTGGAGAAAGCGAGAGCGCGCGAATGCACTCAAGCAAACACAAACAGCACAGCACGATGCGTATTTTTTTTAAATTGACAAAATAAATCAAAAATAAATCAAAAATAAAATTAAGTGGAAAAGGCGAGAGTGCGCGAGCACACAGGAGCAAAGACAAGCAGCGCAGCTTGATGCGTAGTAAAAAAAATAATAAATAGACAACTGGTCGACCTCATTAGAAATAAAAACCCAAAAAGATTAGATAGACAAACAAACAAACACATAAATGTGGAGAGAAGGGCAGTGTGCGCAGGAGCAAAGGTAAACAGCAGACAGACCTAATCCTTATCTTTACAAGGTCGACCTCAGAACTTTGTTCAGTTTGTCTCGGTGACGGATAATGGAAGGAAGGGCAGGCAACTGGTCGACTTCATTTAAATAAACAAATAAAAAATAAGATAAACTCAGGAATAGATAAATAATAACAAAAAAATTGTAAAGTGGAGAAAGCGAGAGCGCGCGAATGCACTCAAGCAAACACAAACAGCACAGCACGATGCGTATTTTTTTTAAAAATTGACAAAATAAATCAAAAATAAATCAAAAATAAAAATAAGTGGAAAAGGCGAGAGTGCGCGAGCACACAGGAGCAAAGACAAGCAGCGCAGCTTGATGCGTAGTAAAAAAAATAATAAATAGACAACTGGTCGACCTCATTAGAAATAAAAACCCAAAAGATTAGATAGACAAACAAACAAACACATAAATGTGGAGAGAAGGGCAGTGCGGGCAGGAGCAAAGGTAAACAGCAGACAGACCTGAATCCTTATCTTTACAAGGTCGACCTCAGAACGTTGTTCAGTTTGTCTCGGTGACGGATAATGGAAGGAAGGGCAGGCAACTGGTCGACTCCATTTAAATAAACAAATAAAAAATAAGATACACTCTCAGGAATAGATAAATAATAACAAAAAAATTGTAAAGTGGAGAAAGCGAGAGCGCGCGAATGCACTCAAGCAAACACAAACAGCACAGCACGATGCGTATTTTTTAAAAAATTGACAAATAAATCAAAAATAAATCAAAATAAAAATAAGTGGAAAAGGCGAGAGTGCGCGAGCACACAGGAGCAAAGACAAGCAGCGCAGTTTGATGCGTAGTAAAAAAAAATTATAAATAGAAAACTGGTCGACCTCATTAGAAATAAAAACCCAAGGAGGGCAGGCGACTGGTCGACTTCATTTAAATAAACAAATAAAAAATAAGATAAATTCTCAGGAATAGATAAATAATAACAAAAAAAATTGTAAAGTGGAGAAAGCGAGAGCGCGCGAATGCGCTCAAGCAAACACAAACAGCACAGCACGATGCGTATTTTTTTTAATTGACAAAATAAATAAAAAATAAATAAAAAATAAAAATAAGTGGAAAAGGCGAGAGTGCGCGAGCACACAGGAGAAAAGACAAGCAGCGCAGCTTGATGCGTAGTAAAAAAAATAATAAATAGACAACTGGTCGACTTCATTAGAAATAAAAACCCAAAAGATTAGATAGACAAACAAACAAACACATAAATGTGGAGAGAAGGGCAGTGCGCGCAGGAGCAAAGTAAACAGCAGACAGACCTGAATCCTTATCTTTACAAGGTCGACCTCAGAACTTTGTTCAGTTTGTCTCGGTGACGGATAATGGAAGGAAGGGCAGGCAACTGGTCGACTTCATTGAAATAAACAAATAAAAAATAAGATAAACTCTCAGGAATAGATAAATAATAACAAAAAAATTGTAAAGTGGAGAAAGCGAGAGCGCGCGAATGCACTCATGAAAACACAAACAGCACAGCACGATGCGTATTTTTTTTCAATTGACAAAATAAATCAAAAATAATCAAAAAAAAATAAGTGGAAAAGGCGAGAGTGCGCGAGCACACAGGAGCAAAGACAAGCAGCGCAGCTTGATGCGTAGTAAAAAAAAATAATAAATAGACAACTGGTCGACCTCATTAGAAATAAAAAACCAAAAGATTAGATAGACAAACAAACAAACACATAAATGTTTAGAGAAGGGCAGTGTGCGCAGGAGCAAGGGTAAACAGCAGACAGACCTGAATCCTTATCTTTACAAGGTCGACCTCAGAACTTTGTTCAGTTTGTCTCGGTGACGGATAATGGAAGGAAGGGCAGGCAACTGGTCGACTTCATTTAAATAAACAATAAAAATTAAGATAAACTCTCAGGAATAGATAAATAATAACAAAAAAAATTGTAAAGTGGAGAGAGCGAGAGCGCGCGAATGCACTCAAGCAAACACAAACAGCACACCACGATGCGTATTTTTTTAAATTGACAAAATAAATAAAAAATAAATCAAAAATAAAAATAAGTGGAAAAGGCGAGAGTGCGCGAGCACACAGGAGCAAAGACAAGCAGCGCAGCTTGATGCGTAGTAAAAAAAATAATAAATAGACAACTGGTCGACCTCATTAGAAATAAAAACCCAAAAGATTAGATAGACAAACAAACAAACACATAAATGTGGAGAGAAGGTCAGTGTGCGCAGGAGCAAAGGAAAACAGCAGACAGACCTGAATCCTTATCTTTACAAGGTCGACCTCAGAACTTTGTTCAGTTTGTCTCGGTGACGGATAATGGAAGGAAGGGCAGGCAACTGGTCGACTCATTTAAATAAACAAATAAAAAATAAGATAAACTCTCAGGAATAGATAAATAATAACAAAAAAATTGTAAAGTGGAGAAAGCGAGAGCGCGCGAATGCACTCAAGCAAACACAAACAGCACAGCACGATGCGTATTTTTTTTAAAATGACAAAATAAATCAAAAATAAATCAAAAATAAAAATAAGTGGAAAAGGCGAGAGTGCGCGAGCATACAGGAGCAAGACAAGCAGCGCAGCTTGATGCGTAGTAAAAAAAATAATAAATAGACAAGTGGTCGACCTCATTAGAAATAAAAACCCAAAAGATTAGATAGACAAACAAACAAACACATAATTATGGAGAGAAGGGCAGTGCACGCAGGAGCAAAGGTAAACAGCAGACAGACCTGAATCCTTATCTTTACAAGGTCGACCTCAGAACTTTGTTCAGTTTGTCTCGGTGACGGATAATGGAAGGAAGGGCAGGCAACTGGTCGACTTCATTTAAATAAACAAATAAAAAATAAGATAAACTCTCAGGAATAGATAAATAATAACAAAAAAATTGTAAAGTGGAGAAAGCGAGAGCGCGCGAATGCACTCAAGCAAACACAAACAGCACAGCACGATGCGTATTATTTTTAAATTGACAAAATAAATCAAAAATAAATCAAAAATAAAAATAAGTGGAAAAGGCGAGAGTGCGCGAGCACACAGGAACAAAGACAAGCAGCGCAGCTTGATGCGTAGTAAAAAAAATAATAATAGACAACTGGTCGACCTCATTAGAAATAAAAACCCAAAAGATTAGATAGACAAACAAACAAACACATAAATGTGGAGAGAAGGGCAGTGCGCGCAGGAGCAAAGGTAAACAGCAGACAGACCTGAATCCTTATCTTTATAAGGTCGACCTCAGAACTTTGTACAGTTTGTCTCGACGGATAATGAAGGAAGGGCAGGCAACTGGTCGACTTCATTTAAATAAACAAATAAAAAATAAGATAAACTCTCAGGAATAGATAAATAATAACAAAAAAATTGTAAAGTGGAGAAAGCGAGAGCGCGCGAATGCACTCAAGCAAACACAAACAGCACAGCACGATGCGTATTTTTTTTAAATTGACAAAATAAATCAAAAATAAATCAAAAATAAAATTAAGTGGAAAAGGCGAGAGTGCGCGAGCACACAGGAGCAAAGACAAGCAGCGCAGCTTGATGCGTAGTAAAAAAAATAATAAATAGACAACTGGTCGACCTCATTAGAAATAAAAACCCAAAAGATTAGATAGACAAACAAACAAACACATAAATGTGGAGAGAAGGGCAGTGTGCGCAGGAGCAAAGGTAAACAGCAGACAGACCTGAATCCTTATCTTTACAAGGTCGACCTCAGAACTTTGTTCAGTTTGTCTCGGTGACGGATAATGGAAGGAAGGGCAGGCAACTGGTCGACTTCATTTAAATAAACAAATAAAAAATAAGATAAACTCAGGAATAGATAATAATAACAAAAAAATTGTAAAGTGGAGAAAGCGAGAGCGCGCGAATGCACTCAAGCAAACACAAACAGCACAGCACGATGCGTATTTTTTTTTAAAAATTGACAAAATAAATCAAAAATAAATCAAAAATAAAATAAGTGGAAAAGGCGAGAGTGCGCGAGCACACAGGAGCAAAGACAAGCAGCGCAGCTTGATGCGTAGTAAAAAAAATAATAAATAGACAACTGGTCGACCTCATTAGAAATAAAAACCCAAAAGATTAGATAGACAAACAAACAAACACATAAATGTGGAGAGAAGGGCAGTGCGGGCAGGAGCAAAGGTAAACAGCAGACAGACCTGAATCCTTATCTTTACAAGGTCGACCTCAGAACGTTGTTCAGTTTGTCTCGGTGACGGATAATGGAAGGAAGGGCAGGCAACTGGTCGACTCCATTTAAATAAACAAATAAAAAATAAGATACACTCTCAGGAATAGATAAATAATAACAAAAAAATTGTAAAGTGGAGAAAGCGAGAGCGCGCGAATGCACTCAAGCAAACACAAACAGCACAGCACGATGCGTATTTTTTTAAAAAATTGACAAAATAAATCAAAAATAAATCAAAATAAAAATAAGTGGAAAAGGCGAGAGTGCGCGAGCACACAGGAGCAAAGACAAGCAGCGCAGTTTGATGCGTAGTAAAAAAAATTATAAATAGACAAACTGGTCGACCTCATTAGAATAAAAACCCAAGGAGGGGCAGGCGACTGGTCGACTTCATTTAAATAAACAAATAAAAAATAAGATAAACTCTCAGGAATAGATAAATAATAA
>NW_025959877.1:233028-261381 GCF_023159225.1 Perognathus longimembris pacificus | reverse complement strand
AAAGATTAGATAGACAAACAAACAAACACATAAATGTGGAGAGAAGGGCAGTGCGGGCAGGAGCAAATGTAAACAGCAGACAGACCTGAATCCCTATCTTTACAAGGTCGACCTCAGAACTTTGTTCAGTTTGTCTCGGTGAAGGATAATGGAAGGAAGGGCAGGCAACTGGTCGACTTCATTTAAATAAACAAATAAAAAATAAGATAAACTCTCAGGAATAGATAAATAATAACAAAAAAATTGTAAAGTGGAGAAAGCGAGAGCGCGCGAATGCACTCAAGCAAACACAAACAGCTCAGCACGATGCGTATTTTTTTTAAAAAATTCACAAAATAAATCAAAAATAAATCAAAAATAAAAATAAGTGGAAAAGGCGAGAGTGCGCGAGCACACAGGAGCAAAGACAAGCAGCGCAGCTTGATGCGTAGTAAAAAGAATAATAAATAGACAACTGGTCGACCTCATTAGAAATAAAAACCCAAAAGATTAGATAGACAAACAAACAAACACATAAATGTGGAGAGAAGGGCAGTGCGCGCAGGAGCAAAGGTAAACAGCAGACAGACCTGAATCCTTATCTTTACAAGGTCGACCTCAGAACTTTGTTCAGTTTGTCTCGGTGACGGATAATGGAAGGAAGGGCAGGCAACTGGTCGACTTCATTTAAATAAACAAATAAAAAATAATATAAACTCTCAGGAATAGATAAATAATAACAAAAAAATTGTAAAGTGGAGAAAGCGAGAGCGCGCGAATGCACTCAAGCAAACACAAACGGCACAGCAGGATGCGTATTTTTTTAAAAAATTGACAAAATAAATCAAAAATAAATCAAAAATAAAAATCAGTGGAAAAGGCGAGAGTGCGCGAGCACACAGGAGCAAAGACAAGCAGCGCAGCTTGATGCGTAGTAAAAAAAATAATAAATAGACAACTGGTCGACCTCATTAGAAATAAAAACCCAAAAGATTAGATAGACAAACAAACAAACACATAAATGTGGAGAGAAGGGCAGTGAGCGCAGGAGCAAATGTAAACAGCAGACAGACCTGAATCCTTATCTTTACAAGGTCGACCTCAGAACTTTGTTCAGTTTGTCTCGGTGACGGATAATGGAAGGAAGGGCAGGCAACTGGTCGACTTCATTTAAATAAACAAATAAAAAATAAGATAAACTCTCAGGAATAGATAAATAATAACAAAAAAATTGTAAAGTGGAGAAAGCGAGAGCGCGCGAATGCACTCAAGCAAACACAAACAGCACAGCACGATGCGTATTTTTTTTTAAATTGACAAAATAAATCAAAAATAAATCAAAAATAAAAATAAGTGGAAAAGGCGAGAGTGCGCGAGCACACAGGAGCAAAGACAAGCAGCGCAGCTTGATGCGTAGTAAAAAAAATAATAAATAGACAACTGGTCGACCTCATTAGAAATAAAAACCGAAAAGATTAGATAGAGAAACCCACAAACACATAAATGTGGAGAGAAGGGCAGTGCGGGCAGGAGCAAAGGTAAACAGCAGACAGACCTGAATCCTTATCTTTACAAGGTCGACCTCAGAACTTTGTTCAGTTTGTCTCGGTGACGGATAATGGAAGGAAGGGCAGGCAACTGGTCGACTTCATTTAAATAAACAAATAAAAAATAAGATAAACTCTCAGGAATAGATAAATAATAACAAAAAAATTGTAAAGTGGAGAAAGCGAGAGTGCGCGAATGCACTCAAGCAAACACAAACAGCACAGCACGATGCGTATTTTTTTTAAATTGACAAAATAAATCAAAAATAAATCAAAAATAAAAATAAGTGGAAAAGGCGAGAGTGCGCGAGCACACAGGAGCAAAGACAAGCAGCGCAGCTTAACGCGTAGTAAAAAAAAATAATAAATAGACAACTGGTCGACCTCATTAGAAATAAAAACCCAAAAGATTAGATAGACAAACCAACAAACACATAAATGTGGAGAGAAGGGCAGTGCGGGCAGGAGCAAAGGAAAACAGCAGACAGACCTGAATCCTTATCTTTACAAGGTCGACCTCAGAACTTTGTTCAGTTTTTCTCGGTGACGGATAATGGAAGGAAGGGCAGGCAACTGGTCGACTTCATTTAAATAAACAAATAAAAAATAATATAAACTCTCAGGAATAGATAAATAATAACAAAATAATTGTAAAGTGGAGAAAGCGAGAGCGCGCGAATGCACTCAAGCAAACACAAACAGCACAGCAGGATGCGTATTTTTTTTAAAAAATTGACAAAATAAATCAAAAATAAATCAAAAATAAAAATAAGTGGAAAAGGCGAAGTGTGCGAGCACACAGGAGCAAAGACAAGCAGCGCAGCTTGATGCGTAGTAAAAAAAATAATAAATAGACAACTGGTCGACCTCATTAGAAATAAAAACCCAAAAGATTAGATAGACAAACAAACAAACACATAAATGTGGAGAGAAGGGCAGTGCGCGCAGGAGCAAATGTAAACAGCAGACAGACCTGAATCCTTATCTTTACAAGGTCGACCTCAGAACTTTGTTCAGTTTGTCTCGGTGACGGATAATGGAAGGAAGGGCAGGCAACTGGTCGACTTCATTTAAATAAACAAATAAAAAATAAGATAAACTCTCAGGAATAGATAAATAATAACAAAAAAATTGTAAAGTGGAGAAAGCGAGAGCGCGCGAATGCACTCAAGCAAACACAAACAGCACAGCACGATGCGTATTTTTTAAAAAAATTGACAAAATAAATCAAAAATAAATCAAAAATAAAAATAAGTGGAAAAGGCGAGAGTGCGCGAGCACACAGGAGCAAAGACAAGCAGCGCAGCTTGATGCGTAGTAAAAAAAAAAATAATAAATAGACAACTGGTCGACCTCATTAGAAATAAAAACCCAAAAGATTGGATAGACAAACAAACAAACACATAAATGTGGAGAGAAGGGCAGTGCGCGCAGGAGCAAAGGTACACAACAGACAGACCTGAATCCTTATCTTTACAAGGTCGACCTCAGAACTTTGTTCAGTTTGTATCGGTGACGGATAATGGAAGGAAGGGCAGGCAACTGGTCGACTTCATTTAAATAAACAAATAAAAAATAAGATAAACTCTCAGGAATAGATAAATAATAACAAAAAAATTGTAAAGTGCACAAAGCGAGAGCGCGCGAAAGCACTCAAGCAAACACAAACAGCACAGCACGATGCGTATTTTTTTTTAATTGAGAAAATAAATAAAAAATAAATAAAAAATAACAATAAGTGGAAAAGGCGAGAGTGCGCGAGCACACAGGAGCAAAGACAAGCAGCGCAGCTTGATGCGTAGTAAAAAAAATAATAAATAGACAACTGGTCGACCTCATTAGAAATAAAAACCCAAAAGATTAGATAGACAAACAAACAAACACATAAATGTGGAGAGAAGGGCAGTGCGCGCAGGAGCAAAGGTAAACAGCAGACAGACCTGAATCCTTATCTTTACAAGGTCGACCTCAGAACTTTGTTCAGTTTGTCTCGGTGACGGATAATGGAAGGAAGGGCAGGCAACTGGTCGACTTCATTTCAATAAACAAATAAAAATTAAGATAAACTCTCAGGAATAGATAAATAATAACAAAAAAATTGTAAAGTGCAGAAAGTGAGAGCGCGCGAATGCACTCAAGCAAACACAAACAGCACAGCACGATGCGTATTTTTTTAAAAAATTGACAAAATAAATCAAAAATAAATCAAAAATAAAAATAAGTGGAAAAGGCGAGAGTGCGCGAGCACACAGGAGCAAAGACCAGCAGCGCAGCTTGATGCGTAGTAAAAAAAATAATAAATAGACAACTGGTCGACCTCATTAGAAATAAAAACCCAAAAGATTAGATAAACAAACCAACAAACACATAAATGTGGAGAGAAGGGCAGTGCGGGCAGGAGCAAAGGTAAACAGCAGACAGACCTGAATCCTTATCTTTACAAGGTCGACCTCAGAACTTTGTTCAGTGTTTCTTGGTGACGGATAATGGAAGGAAGGGCAGGCAACTGGTCTACTTCATTTAAATAAACAAATAAAAATAATATAAACTCTCAGGAATAGATAAATAATAAAAAAAATTGTAAAGTGGAGAAAGCGAGAGCGCGCGAATGCACTCAAGCAAACACAAACAGCACAGCACGATGGGTATTTTTTTAAAAAATTGACAAAATAAATCAAAAATAAATCAAAAATAAAAATAAGTGGAAAAGGCGAAGTGCGCGAGCACACAGGAGCAAAGAGAAGCAGCGCAGCTTGATGCGTAGTAAAAAAAATAATAAATAGACAACTGGTCGACCTCATTAGAAATAAAAACCCAAAAGATTAGATAGGCAAACAAACAAACACATAAATGTGGAGAGAAGGGCAGTGAGCGCAGGAGCAAAGGTAAACAGCAGACAGACCTGAATCCTTATCTTTACAAGGTCGACCTCAGAATTTTGTTCAGTTTGTCTCGGTGACGGATAATGGAAGGAAGGGCAGGCAACTGGTCGACTTCATTTAAATAAACAAATAAAAAATAAGATAAACTCTCAGGAATAGATAAATAATATCCAAAAAATTGTAAAGTGGAGAAAGCGAGAGCGCACGAATGCACTCAAGCAAACACAAACGGCACAGCACGATGCGTATTTTTTTATATTGACAAAATAAATCAAAAATAAATAAAAAATAACAATAAGTGGAAAAGGCGAGAGTGCGCGAGCACACAGGAGCAAAGACAAGCAGCGCAGCTTGATGCGTAGTAAAAAAAATAATAAATAGACAACTGGTCGACCTCATTAGAAATAAAAACCCAAAAGATTAGATAGACAAACAAACAAACACATAAATGTGGAGAGAAGGGCAGTGCGCGCAGGAGCAAAGGTAAACAGCAGACAGACCTGAATCCTTATCTTTACAAGGTCGACCTCAGAACTTTGTTCAGTTTGTCTCGGTGACGGATAATGGAAGGAAGGGCAGGCAACTGGTCGACTTCATTTAAATAAACAAATAAAAATTAAGATAAACTCTCAGGAATAGATAAATAATAACAAAAAAATTGTAAAGTGCAGAAAGTGAGAGCGCGCGAATGCACTCAAGCAAACACAAACAGCACAGCACGATGCGTATTTTTTTAAAAAATTGACAAAATAAATAAAAAATAAATCAAAAATAAAAATAAGTGGAAAAGGCGAGAGTGCGCGAGCACACAGGAGCAAAGACAAGCAGCGCAGCTTGATGCGTAGTAAAAAAAATAATAAATAGACAACTGGTCGACCTCATTAGAAATAAAAACCCAAAAGATTAGATAAACAAACCAACAAACACATAAATGTGGAGAGAAGGGCAGTGCGGGCAGGAGCAAAGGTAAACAGCAGACAGACCTGAATCCTTATCTTTACAAGGTCGACCTCAGAACTTTGTTCAGTTTTTCTCGGTGACGGATAATGGAAGGAAGGGCAGGCAACTGGTCTACTTCATTTAAATAAACAAATAAAAATAATATAAACTCTAAGGAATAGATAAATAATAACAAAAAAATTGTAAAGTGGAGAAAGCGAGAGCGCGCGAATGCACTCAAGCAAACACAAACAGCACAGCACGATGGGTATTTTTTTAAAAAATTGACAAAATAAATCAAAATAAATCAAAAATAAAAATAAGTGGAAAAGGCGAAGTGCGCGAGCACACAGGAGCAAAGAGAAGCAGCGCAGCTTGATGCGTAGTAAAAAAAATAATAAATAGACAACTGGTCGACCTCATTAGAAATAAAAACCCAAAAGATTAGATAGACAAACAAACAAACACATAAATGTGGAGAGAAGGGCAGTGAGCGCAGGAGCAAAGGTAAACAGCAGACAGACCTGAATCCTTATCTTTACAAGGTCGACCTCAGAATTTTGTTCAGTTTGTCTCGGTGACGGATAATGGAAGGAAGGGCAGGCAACTGGTCGACTTCATTTAAATAAACAAATAAAAAATAAGATAAACTCTCAGGAATAGATAAATAATAACAAAAAAATTGTAAAGTGGAGAAAGCGAGAGCGCGGGAATGCACTCAAGCAAACACAAACAGCACAGCACGATGCGTATTTTTTTTTAAATTGACAAAATAAATGAAAAATAAATCAAAAATAAAAATAAGTGGAAAAGGCGAGAGTGCGCGAGCACACAGGAGCAAAGACAAGCAGCGAAGCTTGATGCGTAGTAAAGAAAATAATAAATAGACAACTGGTCGACCTCATTAGAAAAAAAACCCAAAAGATTAGATAGACAAACAAACAAACACATAAATGTGGAGAGAAGGGCAGTGCGCGCAGGAGCAAAGGTAAACAGCAGACAGACCTGAATCCTTATCTTTACAAGGTCGACCTCAGAACTTTGTTCACTTTGTCTCGGTGACGGATAATGGAAGGAAGGGCAGGCAACTGGTCGACTTCATTTAAATAAACAAATAAAAAATAAGATAAACTCTCAGGAATAGATAAATAATAACAAAAAAATTGTAAAGTGGAGAAAGCGAGAGCGCGCGAATGCACTCAAGCAAACACAAACAGCACAGCACGATGCGTATTTTTTTTAAATTGACAAAATAAATCAAAAATAAATCAAAAATAAAAATAAGTGGAAAAGGCGAGAGTGCGCGAGCACACAGGAGCAAAGACAAGCAGCGCAGCTTAACGCGTAGTAAAAAAAAATAATAAATAGACAACTGGTCGACCTCATTAGAAATAAAAACCCAAAAGATTAGATAGACAAACCAACAAACACATAAATGTGGAGAGAAGGGCAGTGCGGGCAGGAGCAAAGGAAAACAGCAGACAGACCTGAATCCTTATCTTTACAAGGTCGACCTCAGAACTTTGTTCAGTTTTTCTCGGTGACGGATAATGGAAGGAAGGGCAGGCAACTGGTCGACTTCATTTAAATAAACAAATAAAAAATAATATAAACTCTCAGGAATAGATAAATAATAACAAAAAAATTGTAAAGTGGAGAAAGCGAGAGCGCGCGAATGCACTCAAGCAAACACAAACAGCACAGCAGGATGCGTATTTTTTTTAAAAAATTGACAAAATAAATCAAAAATAAATCAAAAATAAAAATAAGTGGAAAAGGCGAAGTGCGCGAGCACACAGGAGCAAAGACAAGCAGCGCAGCTTGATGCGTAGTAAAAAAAATAATAAATAGACAACTGGTCGACCTCATTAGAAATAAAAACCCAAAAGATTAGATAGACAAACAAACAAACACATAAATGTGGAGAGAAGGGCAGTGCGCGCAGGAGCAAATGTAAACAGCAGACAGACCTGAATCCTTATCTTTACAAGGTCGACCTCAGAACTTTGTTCAGGTTGTCTCGGTGACGGATAATGGAAGGAAGGGCAGGCAACTGGTCGACTTCATTTAAATAAACAAATAAAAAATAAGATAAACTCTCAGGAATAGATAAATAATAACAAAAAAATTGTAAAGTGGAGAAAGCGAGAGCGCGCGAATGCACTCAAGCAAACACAAACAGCACAGCACGATGCGTATTTTTTAAAAAAATTGACAAAATAAATCAAAAATAAATCAAAAATAAAAATAAGTGGAAAAGGCGAGAGTGCGCGAGCACACAGGAGCAAAGACAAGCAGCGCAGCTTGATGCGTAGTAAAAAAAAAATAATAAATAGACAACTGGTCGACCTCATTAGAAATAAAAACCCAAAAGATTGGATAGACAAACAAACAAACACATAAATGTGGAGAGAAGGGCAGTGCGCGCAGGAGCAAAGGTACACAGCAGACAGACCTGAATCCTTATCTTTACAAGGTCGACCTCAGAACTTTGTTCAGTTTGTCTCGGTGACGGATAATGGAAGGAAGGGCAGGCAACTGGTCGACTTCATTTAAATAAACAAATAAAAAATAAGATAAACTCTCAGGAATAGATAAATAATAACAAAAAAATTGTAAAGTGCACAAAGCGAGAGCGCGCGAAAGCACTCAAGCAAACACAAACAGCACAGCACGATGCGTATTTTTTTTTAATTGAGAAAATAAATAAAAAATAAATAAAAAATAACAATAAGTGGAAAAGGCGAGAGTGCGCGAGCACACAGGAGCAAAGACAAGCAGCGCAGCTTGATGCGTAGTAAAAAAAATAATAAATAGACAACTGGTCGACCTCATTAGAAATAAAAACCCAAAAGATTAGATAGACAAACAAACAAACACATAAATGTGGAGAGAAGGGCAGTGCGCGCAGGAGCAAAGGTAAACAGCAGACAGACCTGAATCCTTATCTTTACAAGGTCGACCTCAGAACTTTGTTCAGTTTGTCTCGGTGACGGATAATGGAAGGAAGGGCAGGCAACTGGTCGACTTCATTTAAATAAACAAATAAAAATTAAGATAAACTCTCAGGAATAGATAAATAATAACAAAAAAATTGTAAAGTGCAGAAAGTGAGAGCGCGCGAATGCACTCAAGCAAACACAAACAGCACAGCACGATGCGTATTTTTTTAAAAAATTGACAAAATAAATCAAAAATAAATCAAAAATAAAAATAAGTGGAAAAGGCGAGAGTGCGCGAGCACACAGGAGCAAAGACCAGCAGCGCAGCTTGATGCGTAGTAAAAAAAATAATAAATAGACAACTGGTCGACCTCATTAGAAATAAAAACCCAAAAGATTAGATAAACAAACCAACAAACACATAAATGTGGAGAGAAGGGCAGTGCGGGCAGGAGCAAAGGTAAACAGCAGACAGACCTGAATCCTTATCTTTACAAGGTCGACCTCAGAACTTTGTTCAGTGTTTCTTGGTGACGGATAATGGAAGGAAGGGCAGGCAACTGGTCTACTTCATTTAAATAAACAAATAAAAATAAGATAAACTCTCAGGAATAGATAAATAATAACAAAAAATTGTAAAGTGGAGAAAGCGAGAGCGCGCGAATGCACTCAAGCAAACACAAACAGCACAGCACGATGGGTATTTTTTTAAAAAATTGACAAAATAAATCAAAAATAAATCAAAAATAAAAATAAGTGGAAAAGGCGAAGTGCGCGAGCACACAGGAGCAAAGAGAAGCAGCGCAGCTTGATGCGTAGTAAAAAAAATAATAAATAGACAACTGGTCGACCTCATTAGAAATAAAAACCCAAAAGATTAGATAGGCAAACAAACAAACACATAAATGTGGAGAGAAGGGCAGTGAGCGCAGGAGCAAAGGTAAACAGCAGACAGACCTGAATCCTTATCTTTACAAGGTCGACCTCAGAATTTTGTTCAGTTTGTCTCGGTGACGGATAATGGAAGGAAGGGCAGGCAACTGGTCGACTTCATTTAAATAAACAAATAAAAAATAAGATAAACTCTCAGGAATAGATAAATAATATCCAAAAAATTGTAAAGTGGAGAAAGCGAGAGCGCACGAATGCACTCAAGCAAACACAAACGGCACAGCACGATGCGTATTTTTTTATATTGACAAAATAAATCAAAAATAAATAAAAAATAACAATAAGTGGAAAAGGCGAGAGTGCGCGAGCACACAGGAGCAAAGACAAGCAGCGCAGCTTGATGCGTAGTAAAAAAAATAATAAATAGACAACTGGTCGACCTCATTAGAAATAAAAACCCAAAAGATTAGATAGACAAACAAACAAACACATAAATGTGGAGAGAAGGGCAGTGCGCGCAGGAGCAAAGGTAAACAGCAGACAGACCTGAATCCTTATCTTTACAAGGTCGACCTCAGAACTTTGTTCAGTTTGTCTCGGTGACGGATAATGGAAGGAAGGGCAGGCAACTGGTCGACTTCATTTAAATAAACAAATAAAAATTAAGATAAACTCTCAGGAATAGATAAATAATAACAAAAAAATTGTAAAGTGCAGAAAGTGAGAGCGCGCGAATGCACTCAAGCAAACACAAACAGCACAGCACGATGCGTATTTTTTTAAAAAATTGACAAAATAAATAAAAAATAAATCAAAAATAAAAATAAGTGGAAAAGGCGAGAGTGCGCGAGCACACAGGAGCAAAGACAAGCAGCGCAGCTTGATGCGTAGTAAAAAAAATAATAAATAGACAACTGGTCGACCTCATTAGAAATAAAAACCCAAAAGATTAGATAAACAAACCAACAAACACATAAATGTGGAGAGAAGGGCAGTGCGGGCAGGAGCAAAGGTAAACAGCAGACAGACCTGAATCCTTATCTTTACAAGGTCGACCTCAGAACTTTGTTCAGTTTTCTCGGTGACGGATAATGGAAGGAAGGGCAGGCAACTGGTCTACTTCATTTAAATAAACAAATAAAAATAATATAAACTCTCAGGAATAGATAAATAATAACAAAAAAATTGTAAAGTGGAGAAAGCGAGAGCGCGCGAATGCACTCAAGCAAACACAAACAGCACAGCACGATGGGTATTTTTTTAAAAAATTGACAAAATAAATCAAAAATAAATCAAAAATAAAAATAAGTGGAAAAGGCGAAGTGCGCGAGCACACAGGAGCAAAGAGAAGCAGCGCAGCTTGATGCGTAGTAAAAAAAATAATAAATAGACAACTGGTCGACCTCATTAGAAATAAAAACCCAAAAGATTAGATAGACAAACAAACAAACACATAAATGTGGAGAGAAGGGCAGTGAGCGCAGGAGCAAAGGTAAACAGCAGACAGACCTGAATCCTTATCTTTACAAGGTCGACCTCAGAATTTTGTTCAGTTTGTCTCGGTGACGGATAATGGAAGGAAGGGCAGGCAACTGGTCGACTTCATTTAAATAAACAAATAAAAAATAAGATAAACTCTCAGGAATAGATAAATAATAACAAAAAAATTGTAAAGTGGAGAAAGCGAGAGGCGCGAATGCACTCAAGCAAACACAAACAGCACAGCACGATGCGTATTTTTTTTTAAATTGACAAAATAAATCAAAAATAAATCAAAAATAAAAATAAGTGGAAAAGGCGAGAGTGCGCGAGCACACAGGAGCAAAGACAAGCAGCGAAGCTTGATGCGTAGTAAAGAAAATAATAAATAGACAACTGGTCGACCTCATTAGAAAAAAAACCCAAAAGATTAGATAGACAAACAAACAAACACATAAATGTGGAGAGAAGGGCAGTGCGCGCAGGAGCAAAGGTAAACAGCAGACAGACCTGAATCCTTATCTTTACAAGGTCGACCTCAGAACTTTGTTCAGTTTGTCTCGGTGACGGATAATGGAAGGAAGGGCAGGCAACTGGTCGACTTCATTTAAATAAACAAATAAAAAATAAGATAAACTCTCAGGAATAGATAAATAATAACAAAAAAATTGTAAAGTGGAGAAAGCGAGAGCGCGCGAATGCACTCAAGCAAACACAAACAGCACAGCACGATGCGTATTTTTTTTAAATTGACAAAATAAATCAAAAATAAATCAAAAATAAAAATAAGTGGAAAAGGCGAGAGTGCGCGAGCACACAGGAGCAAAGACAAGCAGCGCAGCTTGATGCGTAGTAAAAAAAAATAATAAATAGACAACTGGTCGACCTCATTAGAAATAAAAACCCAAAAGATTAGATAGACAAACCAACAAACACATAAATGTGGAGAGAAGGGCAGTGCGGGCAGGAGCAAAGGTAAAACAGCAGACAGACCTGAATCCTTATCTTTACAAGGTCGACCTCAGAACTTTGTTCAGTTTTTCTCGGTGACGGATAATGGAAGGAAGGGCAGGCAACTGGTCGACTTCATTTAAATAAACAAATAAAAAATAATATAAACTCTCAGGAATAGATAAATAATAACAAAAAAATTGTAAAGTGGAGAAAGCGAGAGCGCGCGAATGCACTCAAGCAAACACAAACAGCACAGCACGATGCGTATTTTTTTTAAAAAATTGACAAAATAAATCAAAAATAAATCAAAAATAAAAATAAGTGGAAAAGGCGAAGTGCGCGAGCACACAGGAGCAAAGACAAGCAGCGCAGCTTGATGCGTAGTAAAAAAAATAATAAATAGACAACTGGTCGACCTCATTAGAAATAAAAACCCAAAAGATTAGATAGACAAACAAACAAACACATAAATGTGGAGAGAAGGGCAGTGCGCGCAGGAGCAAAGGTAAACAGCAGACAGACCTGAATCCTTATCTTTACAAGGTCGACCTCAGAACTTTGTTCAGTTGTCTCGGTGACGGATAATGGAAGGAAGGGCAGGCAACTGGTCGACTTCATTTAAATAAACAAATAAAAAATAAGATAAACTCTCAGGAATAGATAAATAATAACAAAAAAATTGTAAAGTGGAGAAAGCGAGAGCGCGCGAATGCACTCAAGCAAACACAAACAGCACAGCACGATGCGTATTTTTTAAAAAATTGACAAAATAAATCAAAAATAAATCAAAAATAAAAATAAGTGGAAAAGGCGAGAGTGCGCGAGCACACAGGAGCAAAGACAAGCAGCGCAGCTTGATGCGTAGTAAAAAAAATAATAAATAGACAACTGGTCGACCTCATTAGAAATAAAAACCCAAAAGATTAGATAGACAAACAAACAAACACATAAATGTGGAGAGAAGGGCAGTGCGCGCAGGAGCAAAGGTAAACAGCAGACAGACCTGAATCCTTATCTTTACAAGGTCGACCTCAGAACTTTGTTCAGTTTGTCTCGGTGACGGATAATGGAAGGAAGGGCAGGCAACTGGTCGACTTCATTTAAATAAACAAATAAAAAATAAGATAAACTCTCAGGAATAGATAAATAATAACAAAAAAATTGTAAAGTGCACAAAGCGAGAGCGCGCGAAAGCACTCAAGCAAACACAAACAGCACAGCACGATGCGTATTTTTTTAATTGAGAAAATAAATAAAAAATAAATAAAAAATAACAATAAGTGGAAAAGGCGAGAGTGCGCGAGCACACAGGAGCAAAGACAAGCAGCGCAGCTTGATGCGTAGTAAAAAAAATAATAAATAGACAACTGGTCGACCTCATTAGAAATAAAAACCCAAAAGATTAGATAGACAAACAAACAAACACATAAATGTGGAGAGAAGGGCAGTGCGCGCAGGAGCAAAGGTAAACAGCAGACAGACCTGAATCCTTATCTTTACAAGGTCGACCTCAGAACTTTGTTCAGTTTGTCTCGGTGACGGATAATGGAAGGAAGGGCAGGCAACTGGTCGACTTCATTTAAATAAACAAATAAAAATTAAGATAAACTCTCAGGAATAGATAAATAATAACAAAAAAATTGTAAAGTGCAGAAAGTGAGAGCGCGCGAATGCACTCAAGCAAACACAAACAGCACAGCACGATGCGTATTTTTTTAAAAAATTGACAAAATAAATCAAAAATAAATCAAAAATAAAATAAGTGGAAAAGGCGAGAGTGCGCGAGCACACAGGAGCAAAGACAAGCAGCGCAGCTTGATGCGTAGTAAAAAAAATAATAAATAGACAACTGGTCGACCTCATTAGAAATAAAAACCCAAAAGATTAGATAGACAAACAAACAAACACATAAATGTGGAGAGAAGGGCAGTGCGCGCAGGAGCAAAGGTAAACAGCAGACAGACCTGAATCCTTATCTTTACAAGGTCGACCTCAGAACTTTGTTCAGTTTGTCTCGGTGACGGATAATGGAAGGAAGGGCAGGCAACTGGTCGACTTCATTTAAATAAACAAATAAAAATAAGATAAACTCTCAGGAATAGATAAATAATAACAAAAAAATTGTAAAGTGCAGAAAGCGAGAGCGCGCGAATGCACTCAAGCAAACACAAACAGCACAGCACGATGCGTATTTTTTTAAAAAATTGACAAAATAAATAAAAAATAAATCAAAAATAAAAATAAGTGGAAAAGGCGAGAGTGCGCGAGCACACAGGAGCAAAGACAAGCAGCGCAGCTTGATGCGTAGTAAAAAAAATAATAAATAGACAACTGGTCGACCTCATTAGAAATAAAAACCCAAAAGATTAGATAGACAAACAAACAAACACATAAATGTGGAGAGAAGGGCAGTGCGCGCAGGAGCAAAGGTAAACAGCAGACAGACCTGAATCCTTATCTTTACAAGGTCGACCTCAGAACTTTGTTCAGTTTGTCTCGGTGACGGATAATGGAAGGAAGGGCAGGCAACTGGTCGACTT
This sequence comes from Perognathus longimembris pacificus, assembly GCF_023159225.1. NCBI lineage: Eukaryota > Metazoa > Chordata > Mammalia > Rodentia > Heteromyidae > Perognathus > Perognathus longimembris. The sequence goes on along the minus strand of NW_025959877.1, from coordinate 247,228 downwards.
CATTTAAATAAACAAATAAAAATAAGATAAACTCTCAGGAATAGATAAATAATAACAAAAAAATTGTAAAGTGGAGAAAGCGAGAGCGCGCGAATGCACTCAAGCAAACACAAACAGCACAGCACGATGCGTATTTTTTTAAAAAATTGACAAAATAAATCAAAAATAAATCAAAAATAAAAATAAGTGGAAAAGGCGAGAGTGCGCGAGCACACAGGAGCAAAGACAAGCAGCGCAGCTTGATGCGTAGTAAAAAAAATAATAAATAGACAACTGGTCGACCTCATTAGAAATAAAAACCCAAAAGATTAGATAGACAAACAAACAAACACATAAATGTGGAGAGAAGGGCAGTGCGCAGGAGCAAAGGTAAACAGCAGACAGACCTGAATCCTTATCTTTACAAGGTCGACCTCAGAACTTTGTTCAGTTTGTCTCGGTGACGGATAATGGAAGGAAGGGCAGGCAACTGGTCGACTTCATTTAAATAAACAAATAAAAAATAAGATAAACTCTCAGGAATAGATAAATAATAACAAAAAAATTGTAAAGTGGAGAAAGCGAGAGCGCGCGAATGCACTCAAGCAAACACAAACAGCACAGCACGATGCGTATTTTTTTAAAAAATTGACAAAATAAATCAAAAATAAATCAAAAATAAAAATAAGTGGAAAAGGCGAGAGTGCGCGAGCACACAGGAGCAAAGACAAGCAGCGCAGCTTGATGCGTAGTAAAAAAAAAATAAATAGACAACTGGTCGACCTCATTAGAAATAAAAACCCAAAAGATTAGATAGACAAACAAACAAACACATAAATGTGGAGAGAAGGGCAGTGCGCGCAGGAGCAAAGGTAAACAGCAGACAGACCTGAATCCTTATCTTTACAAGGTCGACCTCAGAACTTTGTTCAGTTTGTCTCGGTGACGGATAATGGAAGGAAGGGCAGGCAACTGGTCGACTTCATTTAAATAAACAAATAAAAAATAAGATAAACTCTCAGGAATAGATAAATAATAACAAAAAAATTGTAAAGTGGAGAAAGCGAGAGCGCGCGAATGCACTCAAGCAAACACAAACAGCACAGCACGATGCGTATTTTTTTTAAATTGACAAAATAAATCAAAAATAAATCAAAAATAAAAATAAGTGGAAAAGGCGAGAGTGCGCGAGCACACAGGAGCAAAGACAAGCAGCGCAGCTTGATGCGTAGTAAAAAAAATAATAAATAGACAACTGGTCGACCTCATTAGAAATAAAAACCCAAAAGATTAGATAGACAAACAAACAAACACATAAATGTGGAGAGAAGGGCAGTGCGCGCAGGAGCAAAGGTAAACAGCAGACAGACCTGAATCCTTATCTTTACAAGGTCGACCTCAGAACTTTGTTCAGTTTGTCTCGGTGACGGATAATGGAAGGAAGGGCAGGCAACTGGTCGACTTCATTTAAATAAACAAATAAAAAATAAGATAAACTCTCAGGAATAGATAAATAATAACAAAAAAATTGTAAAGTGGAGAAAGCGAGAGCGCGCGAATGCACTCAAGCAAACACAAACAGCACAGCACGATGCGTATTTTTTTTAAAAAATTGACAAAATAAATCAAAAATAAATCAAAAATAAAAATAAGTGGAAAAGGCGAGAGTGCGCGAGCACACAGGAGCAAAGACAAGCAGCGCAGCTTGATGCGTAGTAAAAAAAATAATAAATAGACAACTGGTCGACCTCATTAGAAATAAAAACCCAAAAGATTAGATAGACAAACAAACAAACACATAAATGTGGAGAGAAGGGCAGTGCGCGCAGGAGCAAAGGTAAACAGCAGACAGACCTGAATCCTTATCTTTACAAGGTCGACCTCAGAACTTTGTTCAGTTTGTCTCGGTGACGGATAATGGAAGGAAGGGCAGGCAACTGGTCGACTTCATTTAAATAAACAAATAAAAAATAAGATAAACTCTCAGGAATAGATAAATAATAACAAAAAAATTGTAAAGTGGAGAAAGCGAGAGCGCGCGAATGCACTCAAGCAAACACAAACAGCACAGCACGATGCGTATTTTTTTAAAAAATTGACAAAATAAATCAAAAATAAATCAAAAATAAAAATAAGTGGAAAAGGCGAGAGTGCGCGAGCACACAGGAGCAAAGACAAGCAGCGCAGCTTGATGCGTAGTAAAAAAAATAATAAATAGACAACTGGTCGACCTCATTAGAAATAAAAACCCAAAAGATTAGATAGACAAACAAACAAACACATAAATGTGGAGAGAAGGGCAGTGGCGCAGGAGCAAAGGTAAACAGCAGACAGACCTGAATCCTTATCTTTACAAGGTCGACCTCAGAACTTTGTTCAGTTTGTCTCGGTGACGGATAATGGAAGGAAGGGCAGGCAACTGGTCGACTTCATTTAAATAAACAAATAAAAAATAAGATAAACTCTCAGGAATAGATAAATAATAACAAAAAAATTGTAAAGTGCACAAAGCGAGAGCGCGCGAAAGCACTCAAGCAAACACAAACAGCACAGCACGATGCGTATTTTTTTTAATTGAGAAAATAAATAAAAAATAAATAAAAAATAACAATAAGTGGAAAAGGCGAGAGTGCGCGAGCACACAGGAGCAAAGACAAGCAGCGCAGCTTGATGCGTAGTAAAAAAAATAATAAATAGACAACTGGTCGACCTCATTAGAAATAAAAACCCAAAAGATTAGATAGACAAACAAACAAACACATAAATGTGGAGAGAAGGGCAGTGCGCGCAGGAGCAAAGGTAAACAGCAGACAGACCTGAATCCTTATCTTTACAAGGTCGACCTCAGAACTTTGTTCAGTTTGTCTCGGTGACGGATAATGGAAGGAAGGGCAGGCAACTGGTCGACTTCATTTAAATAAACAAATAAAAATTAAGATAAACTCTCAGGAATAGATAAATAATAACAAAAAAATTGTAAAGTGCAGAAAGTGAGAGCGCGCGAATGCACTCAAGCAAACACAAACAGCACAGCACGATGCGTATTTTTTTAAAAAATTGACAAAATAAATCAAAAATAAATCAAAAATAAAAATAAGTGGAAAAGGCGAGAGTGCGCGAGCACACAGGAGCAAAGACCAGCAGCGCAGCTTGATGCGTAGTAAAAAAAATAATAAATAGACAACTGGTCGACCTCATTAGAAATAAAAACCCAAAAGATTAGATAAACAAACCAACAAACACATAAATGTGGAGAGAAGGGCAGTGCGGGCAGGAGCAAAGGTAAACAGCAGACAGACCTGAATCCTTATCTTTACAAGGTCGACCTCAGAACTTTGTTCAGTGTTTCTTGGTGACGGATAATGGAAGGAAGGGCAGGCAACTGGTCTACTTCATTTAAATAAACAAATAAAAATAATATAAACTCTCAGGAATAGATAAATAATAACAAAAAATTGTAAAGTGGAGAAAGCGAGAGCGCGCGAATGCACTCAAGCAAACACAAACAGCACAGCACGATGGGTATTTTTTTAAAAAATTGACAAAATAAATCAAAAATAAATCAAAAATAAAAATAAGTGGAAAAGGCGAAGTGCGCGAGCACACAGGAGCAAAGAGAAGCAGCGCAGCTTGATGCGTAGTAAAAAAAATAATAAATAGACAACTGGTCGACCTCATTAGAAATAAAAACCCAAAAGATTAGATAGACAAACAAACAAACACATAAATGTGGAGAGAAGGGCAGTGAGCGCAGGAGCAAAGGTAAACAGCAGACAGACCTGAATCCTTATCTTTACAAGGTCGACCTCAGAACTTTGTTCAGTTTGTCTCGGTGACGGATAATGGAAGGAAGGGCAGGCAACTGGTCGACTTCATTTAAATAAACAAATAAAAAATAAGATAAACTCTCAGGAATAGATAAATAATAACAAAAAAATTGTAAAGTGGAGAAAGCGAGAGCGCGCGAATGCACTCAAGCAAACACAAACAGCACAGCACGATGCGTATTTTTTTATATTGACAAAATAAATCAAAAATAAATAAAAAATAACAATAAGTGGAAAAGGCGAGAGTGCGCGAGCACACAGGAGCAAAGACAAGCAGCGCAGCTTGATGCGTAGTAAAAAAAATAATAAATAGACAACTGGTCGACCTCATTAGAAATAAAAACCCAAAAGATTAGATAGACAAACAAACAAACACATAAATGTGGAGAGAAGGGCAGTGCGCGCAGGAGCAAAGGTAAACAGCAGACAGACCTGAATCCTTATCTTTACAAGGTCGACCTCAGAACTTTGTTCAGTTTGTCTCGGTGACGGATAATGGAAGGAAGGGCAGGCAACTGGTCGACTTCATTTAAATAAACAAATAAAAATTAAGATAAACTCTCAGGAATAGATAAATAATAACAAAAAAATTGTAAAGTGCAGAAAGTGAGAGCGCGCGAATGCACTCAAGCAAACACAAACAGCACAGCACGATGCGTATTTTTTTAAAAAATTGACAAAATAAATAAAAAATAAATCAAAAATAAAAATAAGTGGAAAAGGCGAGAGTGCGCGAGCACACAGGAGCAAAGACAAGCAGCGCAGCTTGATGCGTAGTAAAAAAAATAATAAATAGACAACTGGTCGACCTCATTAGAAATAAAAACCCAAAAGATTAGATAAACAAACCAACAAACACATAAATGTGGAGAGAAGGGCAGTGCGGGCAGGAGCAAAGGTAAACAGCAGACAGACCTGAATCCTTATCTTTACAAGGTCGACCTCAGAACTTTGTTCAGTTTTTCTCGGTGACGGATAATGGAAGGAAGGGCAGGCAACTGGTCTACTTCATTTAAATAAACAAATAAAAATAATATAAACTCTCAGGAATAGATAAATAATAACAAAAAAATTGTAAAGTGGAGAAAGCGAGAGCGCGCGAATGCACTCAAGCAAACACAAACAGCACAGCACGATGGGTATTTTTTTAAAAAATTGACAAAATAAATCAAAAATAAATCAAAAATAAAAATAAGTGGAAAAGGCGAAGTGCGCGAGCACACAGGAGCAAAGAGAAGCAGCGCAGCTTGATGCGTAGTAAAAAAAATAATAAATAGACAACTGGTCGACCTCATTAGAAATAAAAACCCAAAAGATTAGATAGACAAACAAACAAACACATAAATGTGGAGAGAAGGGCAGTGAGCGCAGGAGCAAAGGTAAACAGCAGACAGACCTGAATCCTTATCTTTACAAGGTCGACCTCAGAATTTTGTTCAGTTTGTCTCGGTGACGGATAATGGAAGGAAGGGCAGGCAACTGGTCGACTTCATTTAAATAAACAAATAAAAAATAAGATAAACTCTCAGGAATAGATAAATAATAACAAAAAAATTGTAAAGTGGAGAAAGCGAGAGCGCGGAATGCACTCAAGCAAACACAAACAGCACAGCACGATGCGTATTTTTTTTTAAATTGACAAAATAAATCAAAAATAAATCAAAAATAAAAATAAGTGGAAAAGGCGAGAGTGCGCGAGCACACAGGAGCAAAGACAAGCAGCGCAGCTTGATGCGTAGTAAAAAAAATAATAAATAGACAACTGGTCGACCTCATTAGAAATAAAAACCCAAAAGATTAGATAGACAAACAAACAAACACATAAATGTGGAGAGAAGGGCAGTGCGCGCAGGAGCAAAGGTAAACAGCAGACAGACCTGAATCCTTATCTTTACAAGGTCGACCTCAGAACTTTGTTCAGTTTGTCTCGGTGACGGATAATGGAAGGAAGGGCAGGCAACTGGTCGACTTCATTTAAATAAACAAATAAAAAATAAGATAAACTCTCAGGAATAGATAAATAATAACAAAAAAATTGTAAAGTGGAGAAAGCGAGAGCGCGCGAATGCACTCAAGCAAACACAAACAGCACAGCACGATGCGTATTTTTTTAAAAAATTGACAAAATAAATCAAAAATAAATCAAAAATAAAAATAAGTGGAAAAGGCGAGAGTGCGCGAGCACACAGGAGCAAAGACAAGCAGCGCAGCTTGATGCGTAGTAAAAAAAAATAATAAATAGACAACTGGTCGACCTCATTAGAAATAAAAACCCAAAAGATTAGATAGACAAACCAACAAACACATAAATGTGGAGAGAAGGGCAGTGCGGGCAGGAGCAAAGGAAACAGCAGACAGACCTGAATCCTTATCTTTACAAGGTCGACCTCAGAACTTTGTTCAGTTTTCTCGGTGACGGATAATGGAAGGAAGGGCAGGCAACTGGTCGACTTCATTTAAATAAACAAATAAAAAATAATATAAACTCTCAGGAATAGATAAATAATAACAAAAAAATTGTAAAGTGGAGAAAGCGAGAGCGCGCGAATGCACTCAAGCAAACACAAACAGCACAGCACGATGCGTATTTTTTTTAATTGAGAAAATAAATAAAAAATAAATAAAAAATAACAATAAGTGGAAAAGGCGAGAGTGCGCGAGCACACAGGAGCAAAGACAAGCAGCGCAGCTTGATGCGTAGTAAAAAAAATAATAAATAGACAACTGGTCGACCTCATTAGAAATAAAAACCCAAAAGATTAGATAGACAAACAAACAAACACATAAATGTGGAGAGAAGGGCAGTGCGCGCAGGAGCAAAGGTAAACAGCAGACAGACCTGAATCCTTATCTTTACAAGGTCGACCTCAGAACTTTGTTCAGTTTGTCTCGGTGACGGATAATGGAAGGAAGGGCAGGCAACTGGTCGACTTCATTTAAATAAACAAATAAAAATTAAGATAAACTCTCAGGAATAGATAAATAATAACAAAAAAATTGTAAAGTGCAGAAAGTGAGAGCGCGCGAATGCACTCAAGCAAACACAAACAGCACAGCACGATGCGTATTTTTTTAAAAAATTGACAAAATAAATCAAAAATAAATCAAAAATAAAAATAAGTGGAAAAGGCGAGAGTGCGCGAGCACACAGGAGCAAAGACCAGCAGCGCAGCTTGATGCGTAGTAAAAAAAATAATAAATAGACAACTGGTCGACCTCATTAGAAATAAAAACCCAAAAGATTAGATAAACAAACCAACAAACACATAAATGTGGAGAGAAGGGCAGTGCGGGCAGGAGCAAAGGTAAACAGCAGACAGACCTGAATCCTTATCTTTACAAGGTCGACCTCAGAACTTTGTTCAGTGTTTCTTGGTGACGGATAATGGAAGGAAGGGCAGGCAACTGGTCTACTTCATTTAAATAAACAAATAAAAATAATATAAACTCTCAGGAATAGATAAATAATAACAAAAAATTGTAAAGTGGAGAAAGCGAGAGCGCGCGAATGCACTCAAGCAAACACAAACAGCACAGCACGATGGGTATTTTTTTAAAAAATTGACAAAATAAATCAAAAATAAATCAAAAATAAAAATAAGTGGAAAAGGCGAAGTGCGCGAGCACACAGGAGCAAAGAGAAGCAGCGCAGCTTGATGCGTAGTAAAAAAAATAATAAATAGACAACTGGTCGACCTCATTAGAAATAAAAACCCAAAAGATTAGATAGACAAACAAACAAACACATAAATGTGGAGAGAAGGGCAGTGCGCGCAGGAGCAAAGGTAAACAGCAGACAGACCTGAATCCTTATCTTTACAAGGTCGACCTCAGAACTTTGTTCAGTTTGTCTCGGTGACGGATAATGGAAGGAAGGGCAGGCAACTGGTCGACTTCATTTAAATAAACAAATAAAAAATAAGATAAACTCTCAGGAATAGATAAATAATAACAAAAAATTGTAAAGTGGAGAAAGCGAGAGCGCGCGAATGCACTCAAGCAAACACAAACAGCACAGCACGATGCGTATTTTTTTTAATTGACAAAATAAATCAAAAATAAATAAAAAATAACAATAAGTGGAAAAGGCGAGAGTGCGCGAGCACACAGGAGCAAAGACAAGCAGCGCAGCTTGATGCGTAGTAAAAAAAATAATAAATAGACAACTGGTCGACCTCATTAGAAATAAAAACCCAAAAGATTAGATAGACAAACAAACAAACACATAAATGTGGAGAGAAGGGCAGTGCGCGCAGGAGCAAAGGTAAACAGCAGACAGACCTGAATCCTTATCTTTACAAGGTCGACCTCAGAACTTTGTTCAGTTTGTCTCGGTGACGGATAATGGAAGGAAGGGCAGGCAACTGGTCGACTTCATTTAAATAAACAAATAAAAATTAAGATAAACTCTCAGGAATAGATAAATAATAACAAAAAAATTGTAAAGTGCAGAAAGTGAGAGCGCGCGAATGCACTCAAGCAAACACAAACAGCACAGCACGATGCGTATTTTTTTAAAAAATTGACAAAATAAATCAAAAATAAATCAAAAATAAAAATAAGTGGAAAAGGCGAGAGTGCGCGAGCACACAGGAGCAAAGACAAGCAGCGCAGCTTGATGCGTAGTAAAAAAAATAATAAATAGACAACTGGTCGACCTCATTAGAAATAAAAACCCAAAAGATTAGATAAACAAACCAACAAACACATAAATGTGGAGAGAAGGGCAGTGCGGGCAGGAGCAAAGGTAAACAGCAGACAGACCTGAATCCTTATCTTTACAAGGTCGACCTCAGAACTTTGTTCAGTTTTTCTCGGTGACGGATAATGGAAGGAAGGGCAGGCAACTGGTCTACTTCATTTAAATAAACAAATAAAAATAATATAAACTCTCAGGAATAGATAAATAATAACAAAAAAATTGTAAAGTGGAGAAAGCGAGAGCGCGCGAATGCACTCAAGCAAACACAAACAGCACAGCACGATGGGTATTTTTTTAAAAAATTGACAAAATAAATCAAAAATAAATCAAAAATAAAAATAAGTGGAAAAGGCGAAGTGCGCGAGCACACAGGAGCAAAGAGAAGCAGCGCAGCTTGATGCGTAGTAAAAAAAATAATAAATAGACAACTGGTCGACCTCATTAGAAATAAAAACCCAAAAGATTAGATAGACAAACAAACAAACACATAAATGTGGAGAGAAGGGCAGTGAGCGCAGGAGCAAAGGTAAACAGCAGACAGACCTGAATCCTTATCTTTACAAGGTCGACCTCAGAATTTTGTTCAGTTTGTCTCGGTGACGGATAATGGAAGGAAGGGCAGGCAACTGGTCGACTTCATTTAAATAAACAAATAAAAAATAAGATAAACTCTCAGGAATAGATAAATAATAACAAAAAAATTGTAAAGTGGAGAAAGCGAGAGCGCCGAATGCACTCAAGCAAACACAAACGGCACAGCACGATGCGTATTTTTTTTTAAATTGACAAAATAAATGAAAAATAAATCAAAAATAAAAATAAGTGGAAAAGGCGAGAGTGCGCGAGCACACAGGAGCAAAGACAAGCAGCGCAGCTTGATGCGTAGTAAAAAAAATAATAAATAGACAACTGGTCGACCTCATTAGAAATAAAAACCCAAAAGATTAGATAGACAAACAAACAAACACATAAATGTGGAGAGAAGGGCAGTGCGCGCAGGAGCAAAGGTAAACAGCAGACAGACCTGAATCCTTATCTTTACAAGGTCGACCTCAGAACTTTGTTCAGTTTGTCTCGGTGACGGATAATGGAAGGAAGGGCAGGCAACTGGTCGACTTCATTTAAATAAACAAATAAAAAATAAGATAAACTCTCAGGAATAGATAAATAATAACAAAAAAATTGTAAAGTGGAGAAAGCGAGAGCGCGCGAATGCACTCAAGCAAACACAAACAGCACAGCACGATGCGTATTTTTTTAAAAAATTGACAAAATAAATCAAAAATAAATCAAAAATAAAAATAAGTGGAAAAGGCGAGAGTGCGCGAGCACACAGGAGCAAAGACAAGCAGCGCAGCTTGATGCGTAGTAAAAAAAAATAATAAATAGACAACTGGTCGACCTCATTAGAAATAAAAACCCAAAAGATTAGATAGACAAACCAACAAACACATAAATGTGGAGAGAAGGGCAGTGCGGGCAGGAGCAAAGGTAAACAGCAGACAGACCTGAATCCTTATCTTTACAAGGTCGACCTCAGAACTTTGTTCAGTTTTCTCGGTGACGGATAATGGAAGGAAGGGCAGGCAACTGGTCGACTTCATTTAAATAAACAAATAAAAAATAATATAAACTCTCAGGAATAGATAAATAATAACAAAAAAATTGTAAAGTGGAGAAAGCGAGAGCGCGCGAATGCACTCAAGCAAACACAAACAGCACAGCACGATGCGTATTTTTTTTAAAAAATTGACAAAATAAATCAAAAATAAATCAAAAATAAAAATAAGTGGAAAAGGCGAGAGTGCGCGAGCACACAGGAGCAAAGACAAGCAGCGCAGCTTGATGCGTAGTAAAAAAAATAATAAATAGACAACTGGTCGACCTCATTAGAAATAAAAACCCAAAAGATTAGATAGACAAACAAACAAACACATAAATGTGGAGAGAAGGGCAGTGCGCGCAGGAGCAAAGGTAAACAGCAGACAGACCTGAATCCTTATCTTTACAAGGTCGACCTCAGAACTTTGTTCAGTTTGTCTCGGTGACGGATAATGGAAGGAAGGGCAGGCAACTGGTCGACTTCATTTAAATAAACAAATAAAAAATAAGATAAACTCTCAGGAATAGATAAATAATAACAAAAAAATTGTAAAGTGCAGAAAGCGAGAGCGCGCGAATGCACTCAAGCAAACACAAACAGCACAGCACGATGCGTATTTTTTTAAAAAATTGACAAAATAAATCAAAAATAAATCAAAAATAAAAATAAGTGGAAAAGGCGAGAGTGCGCGAGCACACAGGAGCAAAGACAAGCAGCGCAGCTTGATGCGTAGTAAAAAAAATAATAAATAGACAACTGGTCGACCTCATTAGAAATAAAAACCCAAAAGATTAGATAGACAAACAAACAAACACATAAATGTGGAGAGAAGGGCAGTGCGCGCAGGAGCAAAGGTAAACAGCAGACAGACCTGAATCCTTATCTTTACAAGGTCGACCTCAGAACTTTGTTCAGTTTGTCTCGGTGACGGATAATGGAAGGAAGGGCAGGCAACTGGTCGACTTCATTTAAATAAACAAATAAAAATAAGATAAACTCTCAGGAATAGATAAATAATAACAAAAAAATTGTAAAGTGGAGAAAGCGAGAGCGCGCGAATGCACTCAAGCAAACACAAACAGCACAGCACGATGCGTATTTTTTTAAAAAATTGACAAAATAAATCAAAAATAAATCAAAAATAAAAATAAGTGGAAAAGGCGAGAGTGCGCGAGCACACAGGAGCAAAGACAAGCAGCGCAGCTTGATGCGTAGTAAAAAAAATAATAAATAGACAACTGGTCGACCTCATTAGAAATAAAAACCCAAAAGATTAGATAGACAAACAAACAAACACATAAATGTGGAGAGAAGGGCAGTGCGCGCAGGAGCAAAGGTAAACAGCAGACAGACCTGAATCCTTATCTTTACAAGGTCGACCTCAGAACTTTGTTCAGTTTGTCTCGGTGACGGATAATGGAAGGAAGGGCAGGCAACTGGTCGACTTCATTTAAATAAACAAATAAAAATAAGATAAACTCTCAGGAATAGATAAATAATAACAAAAAAATTGTAAAGTGCAGAAAGCGAGAGCGCGCGAATGCACTCAAGCAAACACAAACAGCACAGCACGATGCGTATTTTTTTAAAAAATTGACAAAATAAATCAAAAATAAATCAAAAATAAAAATAAGTGGAAAAGGCGAGAGTGCGCGAGCACACAGGAGCAAAGACAAGCAGCGCAGCTTGATGCGTAGTAAAAAAAATAATAAATAGACAACTGGTCGACCTCATTAGAAATAAAAACCCAAAAGATTAGATAGACAAACAAACAAACACATAAATGTGGAGAGAAGGGCAGTGCGCGCAGGAGCAAAGGTAAACAGCAGACAGACCTGAATCCTTATCTTTACAAGGTCGACCTCAGAACTTTGTTCAGTTTGTCTCGGTGACGGATAATGGAAGGAAGGGCAGGCAACTGGTCGACTTCATTTAAATAAACAAATAAAAAATAAGATAAACTCTCAGGAATAGATAAATAATAACAAAAAAATTGTAAAGTGGAGAAAGCGAGAGCGCGCGAATGCACTCAAGCAAACACAAACAGCACAGCACGATGCGTATTTTTTTTAAAAAATTGACAAAATAAATCAAAAATAAATCAAAAATAAAAATAAGTGGAAAAGGCGAGAGTGCGCGAGCACACAGGAGCAAAGACAAGCAGCGCAGCTTGATGCGTAGTAAAAAAAATAATAAATAGACAACTGGTCGACCTCATTAGAAATAAAAACCCAAAAGATTAGATAGACAAACAAACAAACACATAAATGTGGAGAGAAGGGCAGTGCGCGCAGGAGCAAAGGTAAACAGCAGACAGACCTGAATCCTTATCTTTACAAGGTCGACCTCAGAACTTTGTTCAGTTTGTCTCGGTGACGGATAATGGAAGGAAGGGCAGGCAACTGGTCGACTTCATTTAAATAAACAAATAAAAATAAGATAAACTCTCAGGAATAGATAAATAATAACAAAAAATTGTAAAGTGGAGAAAGCGAGAGCGCGCGAATGCACTCAAGCAAACACAAACAGCACAGCACGATGCGTATTTTTTTAAAAAATTGACAAAATAAATCAAAAATAAATCAAAAATAAAAATAAGTGGAAAAGGCGAGAGTGCGCGAGCACACAGGAGCAAAGACAAGCAGCGCAGCTTGATGCGTAGTAAAAAAAATAATAAATAGACAACTGGTCGACCTCATTAGAAATAAAAACCCAAAAGATTAGATAGACAAACAAACAAACACATAAATGTGGAGAGAAGGGCAGTGCGCGCAGGAGCAAAGGTAAACAGCAGACAGACCTGAATCCTTATCTTTACAAGGTCGACCTCAGAACTTTGTTCAGTTTGTCTCGGTGACGGATAATGGAAGGAAGGGCAGGCAACTGGTCGACTTCATTTAAATAAACAAATAAAAAATAAGATAAACTCTCAGGAATAGATAAATAATAACAAAAAAATTGTAAAGTGGAGAAAGCGAGAGCGCGCGAATGCACTCAAGCAAACACAAACGGCACAGCACGATGCGTATTTTTTTAAAAAATTGACAAAATAAATCAAAAATAAATCAAAAATAAAAATAAGTGGAAAAGGCGAGAGTGCGCGAGCACACAGGAGCAAAGACAAGCAGCGCAGCTTGATGCGTAGTAAAAAAAATAATAAATAGACAACTGGTCGACCTCATTAGAAATAAAAACCCAAAAGATTAGATAGACAAACAAACAAACACATAAATGTGGAGAGAAGGGCAGTGCGGCAGGAGCAAAGGTAAACAGCAGACAGACCTGAATCCTTATCTTTACAAGGTCGACCTCAGAACTTTGTTCAGTTTGTCTCGGTGACGGATAATGGAAGGAAGGGCAGGCAACTGGTCGACTTCATTTAAATAAACAAATAAAAAATAAGATAAACTCTCAGGAATAGATAAATAATAACAAAAAAATTGTAAAGTGGAGAAAGCGAGAGCGCGCGAATGCACTCAAGCAAACACAAACAGCACAGCACGATGCGTATTTTTTTAAAAAATTGACAAAATAAATCAAAAATAAATCAAAAATAAAATAAGTGGAAAAGGCGAGAGTGCGCGAGCACACAGGAGCAAAGACAAGCAGCGCAGCTTGATGCGTAGTAAAAAAAATAATAAATAGACAACTGGTCGACCTCATTAGAAATAAAAACCCAAAAGATTAGATAGACAAACAAACAAACACATAAATGTGGAGAGAAGGGCAGTGCGCGCAGGAGCAAAGGTAAACAGCAGACAGACCTGAATCCTTATCTTTACAAGGTCGACCTCAGAACTTTGTTCAGTTTGTCTCGGTGACGGATAATGGAAGGAAGGGCAGGCAACTGGTCGACTTCATTTAAATAAACAAATAAAAAATAAGATAAACTCTCAGGAATAGATAAATAATAACAAAAAAATTGTAAAGTGGAGAAAGCGAGAGCGCGCGAATGCACTCAAGCAAACACAAACAGCACAGCACGATGCGTATTTTTTTTATAAATTGACAAAATAAATCAAAAATAAATCAAAAATAAAAATAAGTGGAAAAGGCGAGAGTGCGCGAGCACACAGGAGCAAAGACAAG